>NC_085140.1:103444870-103744870 GCF_024139115.2 Armigeres subalbatus
TGACACAATACTCACGCTTCCACGGGTCTTCCGATGACAATTGACCGCCAGCTAAGGGTTGCGTACTTAGCTGGTAGTGCAGCCTGGGCACTGTTGTCCTTCTGACATCAGCTAGAGTGAGAGGGTGCGTCCTGTGGGGTCTGCCTAGGATGTGGTGGGGTTCGACAGTGGGCTCTGTTGAACTTCTATAAAAGCTGCATGTGCCCCCAAGCAGGCCCTATCAAAGCGACCGTGTGCCGCTCAAAGCGCACTAGCCTAGTCCTGGTGTTAGGTGGGACTTTAAACAAATTTGACCCGACTGATCGAGCGTCTGTCCACCAAGGAGGTGCGGCTCCAACAGCGTCTGTCCTGGCATCCAGCGGCTTAGTATGAAATGCTATTCCCCGGAAGCTATACCTAAGATGGCAGCCCCGGTGGATAGGGAACCTTGGGCCAACAACCTACTGTTCCCGAAACATCAATTTGTTCGAGAATCCGATAATGAAAGAATACGGACTGACGTAAAGGCGACGACTCTTAGCGCGAAACAACGGACACGAATAGGAACATGGAACGTTTTAACCCTAGCCCAGCAGGGTAAATTGGCACAACTTGCCAATGAAGCACGCCGCATGAAGCTTGAGATCCTGGGACTGAGTGAAGTTCGTTGGCCAAACTTTGGAGAACACAGAACGCCGTCGGGACAAGTTCTGCTATACTCTGGTTTACGAGGTGAACACGCTCCCCGGCATCGCGGAGTTGGCTTCCTACTAAGCGCTCAGGCACACTCTGCGCTTATGAAGTGGGAACCTATAAGTGAAAGGATAATCGTTGCCAGATTTAGAACACGGGTCCGAAACCTTACTATAATCCAATGTTATGCGCCAACCGATGCTGCCGATCTGCAAGACAAAGAGAACTTTTACAGTCAACTCAATGCCGTCGTAGATAGAATTCCGAAGGGTGATATCAAGATCTGTTTGGGCGACTTCAATGCGAAGATCGGATCCGACAACTCGAACCATGAGCGCATTATGGGACGCCATGGTCTCGGAGAAATGAGTGAAAACGGAGAGCTGTTCGCAGAATTTTGTGGTAATAACGACATGGTGATCGGGGGATCACTCTTCCCTCATCGACCGGTTCACAAGGTCACGTGGGTCTCCCGTGACGGCTTTATAGAAAATCAAATCGACCACATCTGCATCAGCCGAAAATGGAAACTTGATGTACGGAATATACGTAGTGCCGATATCGCGTCTGATCATAACCTCCTCATCGGCGAAATACGCCTGCGCATTGCGCGGATTCGTCGGCAGGAGGAAAGAGTTGGACGACGATTCAACACACGCCGACTGGAAGATGCCACGGTGAAACGGTCCTTCGTTGAAGAACTGGAGACGCGTGCTGCAGATATTCCGGAAGGTGGCAGCGTGGAAGACCAATGGACCGCCATCAAGAATGCCTTCATCGCCACCAGCGAGAACAATCTGGGTGAATTACGCACCCAGAGAAAACAATGGATCACCGATGAGACCTGGAGGAAGATAGAGGAGCGAAGAGAAGCCAAAGCCGCGATAGAGCGATCGAAAACGAGAGGAGCCAAAGTCTTAGCCCGTCAACGATACACGGCTCTTGAGAAGGAAGTAAAACGCTCATGTCGACGGGACAAGCGAGCGTGGGCAGACTCTCTGGCCGACGAAGGAGAGAGAGCCGCCGCAACCGGGGACATTCGCCTCCTCTACGATATCTCACGACGCTTAAGCGGGGCGAAGATGAATGCAACGATGCCTGTGAAAGACGCGAATGATCAGTTGACCGACCCAACTGACCAGCTGAAACGCTGGTTCGAGCACTTTGAACAACTTTTTCAAGTGCCAGCCAGGCCATCACCACCTCGGCATGATCTGCCTAGGGTCCGACGTATAACACGTGTCAATACCGAAGCTCCATCACTGCTAGAGATTCAAACAGCCATCCAAAGCATGAAATCGAATAAAGCCCCAGGGGTCGACCGCATATCAGCCGAGATGCTCAAAGCTGACCCCATGACATCCGCGCAACTACTGCATCGTTTATTTCGTAATATCTGGGACACCGCAACTTTCCCGGTCGACTGGATGCAAGGTATCTTAGTGAAGGTGCCCAAAAAGGGTGACCTGACTGTATGCGATAACTGGCGAGGCATTATGTTGCTGTGTACCGTTCTCAAAGTTCTGTGCAAAATTATCCTAGCCCGGATTCAGGAAAAGATCGATGCGACTCTCCGGCGGCAGCAAGCCGGATTCCGTGCCGGAAGATCCTGTGTGGACCATATTGTCACGCTCCGCATCATTCGGAAGCAAGTCAATGGTTTCCAAGATTCCTTTTACTTGGTATTCATTGACTACGAGCTTTTGACGATCTCAATCACGAGAATATGTAGGGCGCCTCTAGACGAAAGGAGGCTTTTGAGAAAATCATCTGCCTCATCGAGGCACAGTACGAGGCCTTCTCGCGTAGAGTGCTGCACAATGGGGTCCTGTCCGACCCTATCCGGGTCGTAGCTGGTGTGAGGCAAGGATGTATTCTATCACCGTTACTGTTCCTCTTCGTAATCGATGAGATTCTGGTAGATGCGATTGACCTTGAACCAAACCGCGGGCTGTTATGGCAGCCTATAACCATGGAGCACCTAAACGACTTCGAATTGGCGGATGACGTTGCACTACTCGCGCAACGGCGCTCTGATATGCAGAGTAAGCTCAACGACCTTGCCGATCGCTCCTCCTCGGCAGGTTTAGTCATCAACGTCAACAAAACCAAATCGTTGGATGTAAACACGGTGACTCCTTCCAGTTTCACAGTAGCCGGGCAACCAGTGGAGAATGTTGAAAGCTTCCAATATCTTGGTAGCCAAATGGCGTCAGACGGCGGTACCAAGATCGACATAGGCGCACGGATCAAGAAAGCAAGGGCTGCTTTTGCGAGTTTAAGAAATATCTGGAAAAACAGGCAGATAAGTGAACGCACCAAAATACGAATTTTCAACTCTAACGTGAAATCTGTGCTGTTATACGCTAGCGAAACATGGTGTGTATCAGTGGAGAACACTCAACGGCTGCAGAGTGCAGGTGTTCATCAACAGATGCCTGCGGTATATAATTCGGGCCTGGTGGCTTCACAACTTGAATTCAAACAACGAGCTCTATCGTCGTTGTCACCAGAGGCCGATAGCAACAGAAATTCGGCATCGGAAGTGGGGCTGGGTCGGCCACACTCTACGTAGGGGCGGAAACGAAATCTGTAAACAAGCATTAGACTGGAACCCAGCGGGACATCGCAGCAGAGGCAGACCCAGAGGCTCATGGCGGCGAAGCCTCAATAAAGAAATAAAAGAAGTGGACCGAAATCTAACCTGGCAACAGGTTAAAGCGATAGCCGGGCATCGCTCAGGATGGAGATCTTTCAAGTCGGCCCTTTGCACCACCGGAGGTGTACAGGATCCATAAGTAAGTAAGTAATTAGAAAATTGAAAGGTATTCCAATTGAAAACTGAAAAAAAAATCTAAGGAACTTATTGGAACGTGATGTGCGTAGTTTGAGTTTCAGGGGCATTCTCGAGTCCCTTCGAAACGCGCAGAGGGCTACGGCAAGGTGATGGTCTTCCGTGTCCACTATTCAACATCGCTCTGGAGAGTAATACGAAGGGCAGGGATTTACACGTGGAGGACGATTTGCGGACCCTCCGCAGACTGCGTGGTTGGCGAAGTGCAGCCATGGACCGGCTGAATGGAGAAGACTTTTATGTATTGCACAGGCCACTCCGGCCTTATTCTGGTAATAAATAAATAAGGGATTGACACGAGTGGTACGATTTTTACGAACTTCATCCAGTTATTTAGTTTCGCCGACTAAATTGATATTATGGAAAGTAACTTTGCTAAGCGAAGCTAAACGGATTGGGCTAGTCATCAACACGTCGAAGACGTAAGCCACCCACCACGAGTTTGTATTGGTGGTGACGAAATCGGGGTGATTCAAGAATTCGTGTACCTCCAATAACGATACCAGCAGAGAAATTCGGAGACGCATCATGGCAGGAAATCGTACGTACTTTGGACTCCGCAAAACGTTCCGATCGAATAGAGTTCGCCGCCGTACCAAACTGACTATCTACAAAACGCCTATTAGACCGGTAGTTCTTTACAGACACGAGACCAGAATGTCGGACAGTAATCCGGTGAAAATTGTTTTCGACTACAATCTGACGGGAACTTCTGGACTTTCCGCAGACTGTGTGGTTGGCGAAGTGCCACCATGGACCGTGCTGAATGGTAAAGACTTCTATGCACTGTACAGGTTACTCCGGCATTAGTCTGGTAATAAATGAATAATAAATTATTGGAACTAAGGAATTTGTGAGAAACTTCAGTGGCAAACTGTGAGCAATTTAAATGAGAAACTGTCAAAAATTTCCATCGGAAACTATTAGGAATCTCTATGAAAAATTGTGAGCAATTTCCGTTGAAAATTGCAAGGAGTTTCTATGATTCCCAAAGGATTCATGTGAGAGATTCCGGTTGCACAGTGTTTCTTTTCGCCGATTTCGTGCGCTTTATTAATAGCATCGTTTCTGTTGATTTTTTCGCTGTATTTTGTTTGGAGAAGACGGACGTTAGATATGAAAAGGGCCTTTTTTTGACAAAATCTCTAAAATGATTTGCTTAGGCTTTGGTCCGATTCGCGAATTAAAATAAAATCAAATATACTATATTAACAATATGATTCACTCTTACGAAATTTTGGCGACACCACATGTGGCGCCAACTCGCGTCCGAAAGGATCGATACACACGTAAATCGAACTACCCAAAATATGACGATCGTTTTACACACACTTCAAAATGTCATCATGAAAAAAAAGGGATGCTTGATGTTTTTTTGCAAACTTAATCGATTATGTTTAATCGAATGCAAACGGAAAATCAAATGTTGTAGCAGAAGTGTGGTAGGCATATTTTTGTGGAAATGTATAATAAATTTGATATAGCTCGTTGAACTGTATCCGGCGGGACCATGCCGGTGCACCATATCGAAATTGACGCACGCTGAAGCAGTTGGAGAGCTATACGAGGTTGCTGTGGAAAGTGGAAGTTTATATTCTTCTCGCATTGTACCTACTCGCTCTCTGTTTCGCACACCATGTTACTGTTTGCTCATTTGACCTCGCATTTGACTTCAACACAGAGGCGTCATGATTCTTTGGGAAATTTGACATTAAAGAAGTCAATGAATTGTCTGAGACAAACAGCAAGTTGTCTGCATGGCTCATTATACGTATCTAAGATTAGTTGAGATATCCTTCGTCACTATTTAATCCGCATTTTATTGTTTTTACCCTTCTTACACCCTAAGAAGGGTATAAAGATCGCTTGAAAAACCGACTTTTAGTCCGAGGCTCGGAGACCCAAGTCGTATATACCAATCAACTCAGCTCGACGAACTGAGCACATGTATGTATGTGTGTGTGTGTGTGTGTGTGTGTGTGTGTGTGTGTGTGTGTGTGCGTGTGTGCGTGTGTGCGTATGTGTGTGCGTTACAAAATGTCACATCAAGATCTCAGCCGTCCGTGGACCTATTTGCACGATTTTAGCACTAAACGAAATCTATGACTTTGTCATTGTACGAGTTTATTTTTTTGCAATCGAACATTTGGTTCCAGAGATATGTGAGAAATACGAACATGAAGTGTATTTTCAGAAAACTAACAAAATAATGTCACATAAATATCTCAGCCGTCTGCAAACCAATTTGCATGATTTTATCTTTAAACGAAAGCTATGACTTTGCCATTGAACCCATTGTATTTTGATTTTGCAATTAGACATTGGGTTCCGGAGATATCTTTGAAATACGAACATAAAGCATTAGACGTATCAACTTCACACATTGGTGAAATATGTCCCATCAAGATCTCAGTCGTCCTTGAACCGATTTGTGCGATTTTATCTTTAAACGAAAGCTATGTTTTTGTCATTGGACCCATTAATTTTTTTCTGCAATCGGAAATTCGGTTTCAGAGATATCTGTGAAATACCAATATGAGACATATTTTCAGACTACTAATGAAGAATTGTCACACCAATATCTCAGCCGTCTATGACCCGATTTGAACCCTTTCGGCTTAAACAGAAGCTGTAATATTGCCATTTAAGGCGGCAAATCAAATCTGCAGTCTTTTGTATTTTTAAAAAATTGTTAAATTTCCAGAAATATCTCTTTTTTATTTTGAAATCGTTAAAAAACATGATAATATCAGTTATTTTACATTCAATTGAAGGTCATATGCATAGAAAATGTAATATGCACTGAGCACACACAACCATTCAAAAGTGTAAGAAGGGTTGCGTTCACTGTAGGTGGATTAAGTCGGGTTTTTTTTTGTTGAATCTGGTTGAAAGTAAATTTAACAAGATACGTTGAAGAATAGCTTAAATATAACATTTGGGATGCATTTAAATTTGTATAGAATGAGGATTTATTCCAGCTAAGATTTGACAGTTGGGTAGAAAACCTTATTGAGAATTTTGCGTAGAACGGGTGAGTAGAACTAACGAGGATGGATTAAAAGTACAAGATGGAAATTGGAAGGTCACATTTTCTGTTTACCCGCTTTTTCCAATAGGCTCAAAAAGAACCCAACGTAGATCAAAAATACTTAAAGTACTTCTGGGAGAATTTGTCAATAAGGATAATAGATTCTAATATACACCATTGTGAGATACCACACTTTCATTAGTAGCCAAATAACGTTAAAACACTGGTTTGGACTATGCTTTTTCTAATATTTATACCATTTAATTATGTGTATTTATTCTGGTTCGCCTGAAAATTCCACAACAGTATGTTCTTTACTAATATTGTAATAACTGATAATAGTTTTAAAAACTAAAACTCAACTTAACTGTTATTCGTTTTATTTATTTACTATTTAGAATCTCCTCTTCATTATGCTATATGACTTGAAATGCTTTCTACAGAACCATGTCAATCAGAGTAATTCCTTTACACTTTCAAGACTCTGTCTTCAAATATGTATTCTACCATCTATGCACAGAGAGAGCATGACCGCTTGCTACAAAAAAAATAACATAGAGGGAATATAATCCCTGGGAGAACGAGATAGCAAAGTGCTTGACAGTCGAGTCTTACTGGATTTCTCTCTGCATTGCACATGCGTTTCTAGCACGGTTTCCTATCAGAAAAACTTATCTTACAATAATTAGTATACTGAAATCTTCATTATATTGTTTGAAAAGATTTCTTTTGACAGCCCAAAATGAATTGAATATCATGTTGCAAACGGCCTCTTCAATACGAAATACCAATTATCATATAATAAATGACGTAATCAAAAAATTCTAATGGTAATTATGGTAAATATTGATTTGAGTTCGCTTTAATTGAAATGTGTAAATATTGTAAATAATTTTAGACTGCAAAACATAAAATATGTTATTATTTTTCGGTCACGCATCTAAAAACAGCTAAAAACCAAATGTATTTGTTCGACGCATAAAGTTTACTGCACATTTTTGCCTTTCTTCCATGTGCTTATTTTACGCTTGACTACAAATGACATGCTCTGTCATGCCTTCATCACTTGTCTAAAGCAAATGTCAATATCAATATCGCTTAACGGTTTATCGAATCATGCAATGTGGCACGGCAAGAATGATCATGTTGAGTAAATTCTAGAAGGAATTGGATATGTGCAAGTATAATGTTGGTACAGATTTGTCATATTTAAAGTCCATTTTTCGTCATTGCAAAAAAAAAAGCGTGTGCAACTCGTTGCAAAACTCGATTTTCTCAGCACTCGTAGTATTTATCCAACTCGGCAAGCTTCGTTCGATAAACGTACGACTCCCGCTGAAAAAATCATCTTTTTGCAACTTGTTTCACAAACTACTATTTTGATAACTTTTTGTACTTTTATAACGAGTTGTACGAGTTGATATCGAGTTATACGTTTATCCAAACAGGCTTGTCTAGTTGGATGAATACTACACTGAGCTGAAAGTCCATTTAGTTTTTATGTGCATGGCACATAGATTTTTGCAATCAAGCTTTGCATATAAACTTTACTGTTCCTGCACATAAAATAGAAAATTTTACGGACTCTTTTATTCTATGTGCAACGCATACATAATTTAATGTGCAGGCCTATTATTAATTATTAATCATCCGCATATGTTTTATGTGCGGCAATTAATAAAAATCATGAGGGTTTTTGAAATGATTGCCAGAACATTTTCATTTTATGATTTTATAATTAATGATAATTAATGAAAACAAAATGTCGATATGCAAGTTTTCATTTTATTCATGGCAATTCAACTCTTATCCGGAAGAAAAAAAATCTGTGAAAACATAACTTGACAATTTTGTAGGCAGCTCCATGAAAATAGCATTAATTAGGTTGCTGCTCCTGATGGTGTTTCCACGTACTCGTTTTCTATGGGATGCGTGCCGTTTCTAACAGTCGCACTCTTCTCAGTGATGTTCTATAGAACAGAGCCTGAGCAAAACAGATTCGTGTTGGATCAGCAGGTGATGACGATTCCCCCAATGACATCAATCAAACTTCTGCGTCTATCTTCTAAACTTTAGGGACGTCGTGCAACCAAATATCGGATGAGAGTTTTCTGAATTTCTCAAGGCTGTTTTATCCTAGATGTAGACAGATCTGGACGGCTGCGATCGGGCTAAGTTGCAGTTGATCTGCCGGAAGAAATTTCTGGAATTAATGTCGTTTGTTTTATGAAAATCGTCATTCAGACCTTACATAATGCTGTTGATGGAGGACTGCACGACTTTTGCTGGAATTGATTTCCTATATTTTTTCTCCGACTCCGGTCTTCTCCGATCTGCTGTCCTCCGTTCTTCTCCGACTCCACGTCTATTCATGCTGCTCCTAATGAAACCTAATGAGGAACTTCTGGTTTTTGCCATAACTGCAAGTGTACCTGTTGAGAAATGCAATTTTTAATAAAGGAAGATTCACTGTAAGCATATAATGTTACCCAGCAGAATAATCTCGAATGTTGTCCTCCATTCTTGTCGTAACGTGTATTGACGATTTTTTCTCTTGCATCCTTTGTGCGTGTTCTGCTAGCTCTGGACGATACACTCATAATTCATTCACGGATTACATAGATTATAATATTGGTGCATTTATATATCACATGCTTTGCCTTTAAAGTGTAATAAAGGCCAATATATTTTAAATGCTGCATATAAAAACCTACATTAGACAGCCGAATTGTGTTTATATGTTTTATGCACATACAATTTAATGGAATTTTGAGCTCAGTGTACGAGTGCTGAAAAAATTTAGTTTTGCAACGAGTTGCACACGCTATTTTTTGCAATGACGGAAAATGGGCTCTAATATGATAAATCTGTAACAAAACGGTACGAAATGATTTACTTCAAATGATCATTCTTACCAATAAATCATGTTGCGGCAAAGAACCGTCATATTCCATGTTATCGTACCACAATGCGTAGCTCGACAAGCCATGAAGCGATAGATGATTTTCAATTCTGAAATAAAAACCGGTGAAGAATTTTGTGTTATATTTTTAATTTTCGATAAAGTAAAAGAAAAACAATCTAATTTAGATCAGTCACGAAAGCAATAAAACAGTCACGTAATCTTCATGTGACACACTAGTGCTAGTCGATTGAGTGAAATTGAGTGCCTCGACCTTTGAATCACTTAATTGGTACGTGAATGGTACTGTGAAAAAAACACGTTGTTTTTCACGTAGATAGGGTATCTGTTCCTATATCAATAACAATAAGGCAATGCGTATATAAAATGCATTGATTTCTCACCCAATAATCAAGAAACATGAGAATAATTATGCTCGGCTCACGTAATTTTGAATTGAAAACAATTTGGTAACTTCAAAAATGAAATTATCATCACATTTTAGAAGTATTTAGCTGAAAAACATCATCACCGCCATGCACCTATTTCAATAACATTCAAGAATAGTTAATCCTATGCCTGTACCTATATCAATAATACTGTTTCCAACATAAAATACGCACACTATTACTTGTGTGTATACGTAACGATATGATTGCAGTGATGCCGAATTCTACAATGTTTTGTATTTGAGTTGAAATATAATTACGAAATTGCATGTAGTTTTTCAACTTATCAGTTAAATTTTATGTTTGTTATAGATTATCTTTTCGATATACCTTATTTTACAAACATAAGAGTTGAATTTCACAGTAAAAGTTTATTCAAGCATTTTTGAAATAAAAATCTAGGTCGGCAACCCTTGAGAGTACTGCAAGGCATGTAAACAGTTTGGAATACGGGCAAGGATAATTTAGACGTTGTTCGAAATGAACCTATATCAAACTATAAGAAATCGCGTTGGTTTTTCAAATATAATTATATGTATAGTGAAAATGTGATGTGCTTTATGTGTTGTGAAGTGATTTTCGAAAGGATACACTTGTGTTAGCTTAAAATTGAGTGGAAAACAACGGCGTGAAAACGGATGAATCTGCTAGTAGCAATCGAGCAGTGCATCAAACCAACAGTTCAGAGGTAGGAAAATGAAAATAAAAGTTCATAATAATTTTATTTTTTGATAATTTGATTCTTGTGCATTAAAACATTACTTTAAGAAAATCTTGAATAATATTCGAAACATTCAAGAATGTGTTCCTTCCATTATTGTGTACATACGATGTGAGAAATTGTAATCAAATTGATTTTTTATTTGGTTCATCGACGGTTGGGATTAATATACGGGCTGTTATTAATATGGGAACAGATACCCTATGATGGGAAGATTATTTTGGGTGTAGCTAACACCGTCCTGTAAAACCACATTTTTTAAACCACAAGCTCCGACAGTTTGATAACCCGCTTGTTATGCTTTCGCCATACAAATTGCTAGCTTCCCGCGCATATACATATACACCCAGATGTTGGCAGCTGTGGGTAGAAAACCAGCGCAGCAAGCATTTCCACGTCGGAGCAGCTTCTACACGCAAAAAAATGTTGCGGTCGAAACTACCATTCCGAGGGTTAATTTAAGAATACGCACCGACGATTTTCAGCAGACAATAAACCCGTTTGATTTTACCATGCGCGCAGTATGTTGGAATGGGATGTTGTTACATGAACTGAATCAGTGGTGAATTTGTCCGAATGCGTGGTTAATTTAACTGAAAATTGGTGGTTGTTTTAATAACATGGCGTAGTCTACAAAATAGTAACCGTTACCACCGTTACCATGGAATTTGTTTCTGTGTACTATTACTATACGAAGCATAATTTGTTTCTCTCTATATTACCGTAAAACTTTATTAAAACGAGGAAAATCGATCATTTGATGATCGATTTATTGAAAAAAGTATGGGCATCCCTATACCTTCGAATGTCATCTTTTCAGCTGCATGACTGTCGCTATCGCAGGGATGCCAGATATACAGACATGTCTGTATTTATTCAGACTTTTGATCTTGCATACAGACATCATGCAGATTACAGACATTATACAGACTTTTGATTGATGTTACAGACTTTTACAGACATTTGTTATCTTTGGAGGAAAACCAAAGCAGAAAAAATCATGAAAAACTGAGAATCTCCGATGATGATTCCAGTATAAATTAAAACCTAATGTTGCTTCTGAAAACATTATGTAGGAAATCCTGAGAGAACAACACCAAAGAAAATCGAATCAATTTTCTTGAGTACCCCGGAGTTTTTCGTTCGGAGTTCTTGAAGTAGTTGAAGAAGTTGTGCTAAGGCTTATCACTCTGGAATGTGGAGATAGCGCTGGCAGTCTTTTTTTTTTTTTGATCTTTATTATTGTGATTTTTTATGCTTACAATAAGTTCATCACGTACATCCTGGCAGAGTCTACAAGTACGAGGATGTGTTCCCTGGACGGGTAGATGACGGTGCCTTCAGCCGAAAAATGCGCTACATATCTGGGAGGCGTTCCGAAATAGTGAAACCGGTCCCAGTGACCCCAATACCGACTCCACCCATCCGTAAACCTGTGTTCATAGTTGTGGAAATATATGTGGCTCAACCACCGACCTTCTAAGAGTCACGGAATTGTCACCCCTGCGGAAATTGCAAACTATTTATATTCACCGCAGGCCATAGTGTGTATTCTCCTGCAGTGGCTGCCGTAAACGAGCCGGCTAGTGGCAGATGGCCGCCAGCGCACGGTGGCAAAAATGCAGAATGCCAGCTTCGGCAGTCGGCACAGGTAGACTCGGCTGGTGTTGCGAGTAACAATTCTGAGGCGGCTCGAACGTATAGGAATTGAAGGACCTCCTGTTGTTGTTACGATGAGGATGAGACATTTTGAAACAAGGTCCGAACCACGTTGTCTCTGGTCCGACAATTTATTTTGAGTTCGTGGAAGTGCGAAAGGAACGAGAGGCTCCGATCCATGGAGACTTCGAGAACTTCCAAATCTTGTTGGTGGAAATGGGTTAGTCACCCAACCAGCAGAATGAGGAAGTGTTCTCGAACGCAAAGCAAGGAGGTTGCTGGAAAATCCCCATTCCCCATGCCACTGTTAGAAGTCCTGATGAATGCCTTGGAAATGTTCTAGATCCGCGTGCTTGCCGTTGTTGTAGGCGTTGTGCAGTACATCTTCTAGATATGCGAAGTATGTGCCCGCCCAACAAACATTGGAAGCTAATAAAGCGCTTATTAAACCAAAAGTAGTCTTCTTCAGCTTGAAAACTAGCTTATTCTGCTAAAATTGTTTGTTGGGCGTGCCGTATTCCGGGCGGAATGCTTGTTAGCGAAAGCCGAACCTATTATCGACTTCTAATTTACAGCCGCTGATTTACATTTACAGGATTGCAAATCTTTCCACGGCTTTGGAGGCCAGTACATTGTGACATCTCGAGAGGAAATGTTGTTTTTGTGGATGGGTACAACGAGGCTTTTCCGCCATTCATCCGGAAAAATTCGATCAGACCAAGCTTGGTTGATCAACCCCAGAGCAAGGTTTTGGTGGAGTTGTGAAAGTTTTTGATGATGAAATAACCAACCATATCGAAACATGATGATTTTCTATTACTCATTGAGAGGACGAAGGCAGCTCTGAGGCGGAAAATGCAGAATTGAAATTGGCGTTTTGTGAATTCGGGGAGACTTGAAAGACGGAGAGTGGCCGCTGAATCTCAGGTGGATAATCGCTAACGTAAACTTAATGAATTACAATTATTTGTATTATACATTATTAATTATTTCATGGAACGAAAACTTATTCCGAATTTCAGATTATTGAAGTCTTGATATTCGATGATATCAAAAATGTATGGTTTTGAGTAATTTTCTATTTCCAGTATACCTCTGAAGCCCTGTACAGACAAATACAGACATTTTACTGAGATTAACACAGACATTTAAAAATTGTATCTGGCATCCCTGCGCTATCGTCGCCATGGGATTTGCTAGAATAAACAAGAAGAACACATGTTTAGATTCCTCTTTGCTCGCTAGATGATGTTGTTATCACCGGCAAATGGTTCGCCATTTCGTTGTATGGAAAAGCTCGAAGTGAACCATATTGTTAATATAATATATTTGATAAAATTAAATTCAAAAGTGACAGTTCGGAAATTTGGAAATCCCCCGCTCATAAGAATGGCTGGTGCTACCCAGCAAGACCAACAAAACATCTATCAAAAATGATTCAATATCTGTCAAAAGTAATCTTGGTCTGCGAGCAGGGTTATTTGAAAATTTTTGAACTGTCACTTTTAAGTTTAATTCGATTTTAATTCACGAATCGGACTAAAACCTTAACCATCGAAACCAAATATGAGCCAAGTGTCTTCAGGAAAGTTGTAGGGGATGGTATTTCAAGCCACTTTGCCAAAGAAACCCCGGATAAAAATTAACATTAACTTGAATGGCATAACCTATTGAAATACAATAGATTGTGTGGTAAATAATACAAACTATTGTACGCATATTGTAAAATTTTCGCGGATGTAAAAGATCTTTATTGTACTTACATTACAAGTACAATATATTTAAATGTTACCGATACATTCTATTATATTTTTATTGTTCGCTTATGTTTAGTATTGCTCATCCAAAAACTAAACAAATTATAAAAGTATTCTGTCTGGATGATCAGGAAATCCGTCCTAAAGAAAAAATAATATAATTTAGGAATATTTCATGGATTTATTATATTGATGAAATAACAATTGAAAACAATAAAATAACAATAGCTTTGCTTATTAAATGAAAAAAAATATATCGATTCTCAAGTATATATTTTTATATTGCAGGTCTAGAAATGTCTCGAGAAATGTTATGTAATAAAAATTTGAATTAAAAAATGAAAGGGAACCAAAACTTTTGCTTATCATTTCACTCGGAGAATGGATGGATTCATTTGAGCGTGTACAGTTTTGTTTATAATTTACTAGACAAAAAATATTGAAACTGTATGGTGCGAGGCGGCAATGTCCCAGTGGTGAATGTAATGCCAATGAAGAAGAAGAAGATGGTGCAGGAGGTGTCCTTTCCATTACTGTTTCTGGTGCTGGGCAAAAGCTGTAGATCACTGGCTTCTGAATCGAGGTAAATATTTAAAGTGTTATACAACAAAAGTTCAA
Organism: Armigeres subalbatus; assembly: GCF_024139115.2. Lineage (NCBI taxonomy): Eukaryota > Metazoa > Arthropoda > Insecta > Diptera > Culicidae > Armigeres > Armigeres subalbatus. The sequence continues at coordinate 103,459,534 of NC_085140.1, forward strand.
TGTACAGTCGCGGTTCGCTGCTTGGGTCACACCAAGACCCAACCTCGGACCCAACTAACGAATTCTGTTTTTTAGTTAGTTGGTCAACTGACATCAATTTGAACTCGTGCATTTCAATTTGAACATCACAAATGATGTCCAATGACGTCAAATCCTATTTTCGGCGTTTGCATTGAATTTTGATGTATGAATGCTTTTTCGTTGACCAGCGGAGACCCAAATAAAAAATGACCCATGTATTAAAAGCCCAACCAGCGAATCACGACTGTAATGCACGCAGTGGTTCATCCCGATCAACAAAAAAAAATAAGTGTTATCATCAAACACCTGATGATATTGAAATCTTTAAAGTACCTTTAAGAGGGTCCTTAATATCCATCGCCAAAGCAATTCGAAATATTTTTGGTAACATGTATCCTTGTTCCTTTTCAGAAATCATGCTTATGATAAAATACTGCTGCTCGCTGCCTTCACGGATTCAAGACCGTTCAGTGGCTATCATTGGCCAATCTCATCAACGGGAGGTATTTTTTTCTTTTCTTCTCGACATACTTTTTCTAATAAAACTGACATTCTTTTATAATTTACATTTTTCACAGGTTTATAACTATATGTATGTGTTCAAGAATAACTTCAAGGAAAAATAAACCATACAAATTACCAAATTTCAGTAAAAAATATTACCAAAATCTCGGCTGTTGGAATCTCGGCAAAATTTTTACCGAGGTCCACAAAATAATTTAAGTGTGGAGGAGATAAATCGAATTCCCTTCTCTAAAAGCAGCAGTTACGGCGTATTTAGCGAGTATAGCGGACTGCATCATTGCCAACTTTCAGCGTTTATGCACCCGTGTTCAAGTAACAGGAAGCGAGTTAAAATGAGTGAAAATCAAGTTTGAAAATTGAAAATAAAATAATTTGTAAAACAATGAATTGTATTGTATTTTTGTTGTAATATTGGAGTATAATGTATTCTAAATCCTGTTGTTTTTCTACTGTAAAACAATAGAAAAAGTAATTGAAAACATTTAAAACACAATGTTTTCTATTGTTTTGTCGCTCGAAATCATCCCATTGAAGAACCGTAAAATCAATTGTTTTGCTCCGAATTTTGTATGGAAAACTTTCGATTTTTTTATTGTAAAGATACATAACAACCCCCCTTTTTTATTGTAAAAGTCCCATTTACCATTTATTTTATCGTGGAAAACCATTATTTCTCATGTGATTTTATTGTCTAAATTCCATTATATTCAATGGTAAAAGCTATGTTTTAAATGGTGGTGTAACAATAAAATTTATGATATTTTAATGATATTTTTTATCCGGGACCCCATACCTAAAGTTCTGCCCAGTTAGAATGCGGAATCACTTATTGTATTGCAGCGGCACGGAAAGTGACCGCTGCAAAAATTATTTTACAGCGGTATGTCTACCTAGGCGCCCACTTTCTGTGGTATAAATTTCATGGTGTTTCGTGCAGCGAGTCAAAAATTATTCCAGATGGAAGCCGAGAGGAGAGAAAAAAATCTGCACACGTTGATAAACCTGCTCATCGACGGTGGAACCTACGTCAAAATGGATTTAGGACAGCTTCCTGGCCAAAAATTCTGCATGGCGACGGCACGAGGAGTTGTTCCTGCGAGAGGTTTGCTTTTATGGACAAGTTTGCCAAAAAAAAAACTGATGATTTTGCGAGGGATATGCAGCTTCAGAGCAAAGACCAAACTGTTCGTGACGAATAAAACGATGGACTCTACGCTGTTCAAGGAAGAATGTCTCAAAAACCGCATACTAAGTTTAATGAAAGCTCACGAAGGTCCCGTCAAGTTTTGGCCAGATTTGGCGAGTTGCCACTACAGCCGGGAAGTCATCCAATTGTACCGCGATAATAACGTAGATTTCAACAATAAAAACATAATCCACCCAACTGCCCGCAGTTCCAGCCCATCCAGACATTTTGGGCAATAATCAAGCGGAAGCTTAAGAAAAGTGGATAAACAGCTCGGGACACGACTCAGATGACCAAAATGTGGAACAAATTCAGGCCAAGGAAGTTGTCTCCGAATGTGTGCAGCGTTTGATGAGAGTAATAAATAATTGTGCGAATAATCACTAGAAAACTATGAATGATTTGCATTTATATTTTTTCCTTAAAGTACAGTAAATTACCTTTGTTTTGATGTATTAACCTTATTTGTATATCAATCCGTTACCTAGATACAGATGTTTTATTATTTCGGATTCTAAATGGACATAGCTTTATGACTTATACGGTACTAGTCGACCCGGCAGACGTTGTCCTGCACAGTAGGCGAGAATGTGCGTTCCGAACTGCCCATGCAAAGTTCGCATAGGAATCACAATTTTAGTTATTCACGGTTTGCTCAACTTTACTCGTAATTTTCGCATTAGGAAATATCATATAAACCCGCCGGAAACTATAACGAATGTTTCTGCTGAAGAAATGAAAAAAATCCATCCAGCCGTTTTCGAGTTATGCGGATACGAACACAGACCATTTCATTTTTATATATAAGAAGATGAGATATGTGACATTTTCTGTGGAAGATCCCTGAAATCAGTTTTTTTTAACATAACTTTTCAGGCATTTTTTAAATTTGTTTGGCTAACAAAAATACACGTGAAACATAGAAAAATAAGTATATTTCATATTTATCGTCTTCTCCAAACAAACTATAGCGAAAAATCAACAGAAACGATGCTCTTAGAAAAGCGTACGAAATCGGCAAGAAGCAACACTGTGGGTTGGAATTTTTTTTTGAGAAATTGCTGAAGGAACTTCCAGAGGAACTCCTGGAGAAACTTTCGGAAGAATTCCTGGTGAAACTTTTGGAAGAATTCCTGGTGGAGCTGTTGGCGCCACCGCCAAAGTAAGTGTCTCCACTTTCTGTCTCTCCCGCAATTCGTAAAAACCCAAGCTCTGTTGGTTTGTTTGCGCAGCTAGGAATTTCCCTATGTATTATAGATCCAGGTACATGTATGTATATAACAGCAAACATCCAAGCGCGGGTAGAAAAAATGTATAAGCGAATAGCGCAACAGAGTAAAGCCGAAATTGGCACCGCCTTCTAGAGAGTAAGTGATGTAAATAAAATGCGTAACCCCAAACTTCTGTAAATAAATAAGGTGTAGGATTAAGGATTTTTGCCAGTCGTCAGACTGAAACTGTGTATACAAGAGTTAATTAGAATATTTTTCCAAACCAACAAACCGAGTTTTGATTGCTGCAAAGTGCTACAGAGAAGTCCACAAACGGAAACCGATCTAATACAGTCCACTTCGAGAATATTTCCACCTTTGTACTGGGTTGCACCAAGTGTCTAGTTTGAGTGGGATTTAACAGTCTCACAAGATAGCTACCATCCGCTCGAAAGAGCACTGAGTTTATGCGACGTAGTGCAAGGATTGGAAACCAGCGAAATCCCCCAGGAGCCGGGCTAGCGCTCCTACATGGTCCTTCGAGAGCCGAATCCATCAGGAACACCTGTGAACGTGTAGTACCGAGCAGCAAAATTTCAAAAGTGACGTTAAAGTGATACAGTGGGAAAAAGACCAATTTTGTGAGAGTGAAAAAGTGAACTAAAAGTGTCAAAATGCCAATGGAACATACGCCGAAGAAGCAATCCGTGGATCAAGAAGAAGTGAAGATGTTGATCCACCAACGAGGGCAAATCAAAGGAAAAGTGACGAAGATAAACAAAACCATTGAGGAGGGTGAAGATGATCCATCAAAAGTGAGTGTGTCATTGCTAAAAGTGTTCGCGAAAAAGCTCGAGATGCACTACAATGAGTATGTAGCGGTGCATCGTGAAGTGATTGCGGCAACACCTCCAACGAAGATAGAAGAGCAAGACCAGAAGCTGGATGAGTTTGATTTGCTTCACACCGAAGCACTGGATCGAGTTGAGCGACTGATGGAATCTTTCGCTAAGGCTGCAGTTGCACGCTACCCAAACCAAGTGTATGCTGATACCTCAGCACCTCAAGTGATAGTGCAACAACAGCCTCTGAGAGCACCGATACCAACTTTCGACGGTAAGACAGAAAATTGGCCTAAGTTTAAGGCCATGTTTGAGGATTTGGTAGGTCGAAGCCGTGACTCGGACGCCGTCAAGTTGCATCATCTAGACAAAGCTCTAGTCGGCGATGCAGCTGATTTGATCAACGCGAAAATGATCCAGGACAACAATTTCCAGCAAGTGTGGAAGCAAATCACCGACCAGTTTGAGAATCCCCGCGTCATCGTAGATACTCACATCGAAGGATTGATTCAGCTCAAGCTGAGCAAAAGGAAGCCTCAAGGATCTCGTGTCGCTGATTAAGGCTTGCGATCGCCACGTCGCGGGATTGGAGTACCAAGGCTTGGTAGTTGACAACCTATCTGGACTCATCATTACCAAGCTCGTCGTCAACCGCCTAGATGACCACACTCGTCAGCTCTGGGAAAGGACGCAGAAACACGGTGAGTTACCTGACTTTAAACAAACTTTGCTATTCCTTAAAAATGAGTGCCAAGTACTTGATCGTTGTAGTAATTCTCGCACCCCAGGCTCAAATAAGGAGCCAAGTACCAAATCATCCAATACCAAACCCCTCTCAAGACTCATATTTCCACATCTGTAAAGGGAGCAATTTCTTGTTTAATTTGTGAAGAGATCCATCGCCAGTTCGCATGGCCAAAATTCCACGCTATGACCGGGCCAGAGCGCATTGCCCCAGTAAAAGAATGGAGGAGTGGTTGACACTGCCTCCGATCGGGTCACCGAGTAGTAGATTGTTCTGCCAAGAAAACTTGTTCAACTTGTTTTAGAAAGCACCATTCACTTCTGCATGAAGAATCTTTCTCAAAGTTCCAACCGTCTATATCTGAATCGAAAACCCAGGAACCTAAACCTTTATCCTCAAAACAGATTCATCTATTCCTACTTCTAATGAACATTCCGCGATTCAACAACAATCTACTTTAAATTCGACATGTTCTTATAACCATTCCAAAAATTGAAAACTGTTATGTTATTGACAGCTGTTGTAATGCTTGATAATGATGGGCAGTTAATTCCTTGTCGTATTCTCCTTGACAGTGGGTCTCAGGTTAATTTCATTTCTGAGCCAATGGCCAATCAGTTGAAGGTACCCAGAGAATCCATGTGTGGCTCAAAAATGTATGCTAGGGAAAGGTTAGCAGTTACAGTTCAGTCAAGATACTCAGAGTTCTCTACCGAAGTCGAGTGTTTAGTTGTTCCAAAGATAACTGGAATTATCCTGGATCAAAATTGATATCTCCTCTTGGGAAATACCTGTTGGGATTCAGCTTGCAGATCCTCAGTTCAATATTCCTGAGCGAATTGATATGTTGATAGGTGCCTCCAAGTTTTTAGTCTCCTTAAATCCGGACATCTACGTCTAGCTGAAGGTATACCAGAGCTCCAAGAAACTCATTTCGGCTGGATTTTCTCAGGAGAAATAGAAAATTATATGAATCACGTTCATTTAGCTCACCAAGCTTCACTTGACTCTCTAGTCAAAACCATCACCAAATTTTGGGAAGTTGAAGACTTTGTGGACACAGATACCTCAAATGATAAAGATGAATGTGAGAAATTATTTCAGCAGACGCATCATCGTTTGCCATCTGGTCGATTTGTTGTACAATTGCCATTTAGAGAAGATGTATCTGATTTGCAAGATAATCGTTCTCAGCTCTTCGACGTTTTCTTCACTTGGAGAAACGTCTTCAAACGGATTCAAATTTGAAACGAGAATATGTAAAGTTTATTGATGAATATAAAACCTTAGGCCATTGCCAAGAAGTTGATGAATCTGAAGATGAGAATCAAATTCGATATTACATGCCTCATCACACCGTGTTGAGACCTACTAGTTCCACTACAAAACTTAGGGTCGTATTTGATGCTTCTGCAAAGCTTGGCCCTTCGTTGAAATCATTGAATGATGTGCTTCATGTAGGACAACCAGTCCAAAGCGAATTGTTCAGCATTCTTCTTAGATTTCGTAAACATCCTATAGTGTTTACTGCTGATGTTGAAAAAATGTACCGACAAGTCTTAGTTAATCCCTCGCAAACTAAATTCCAACGCATTCTTTGGAGAAATGAACCATCCAAACCTTTAACAGTATTAGAAATGAAAACTGTTACTTATGGCACCGCAGCTGCTCCCTTCCTTGCTACCAGATGCTTGATACAGCTGTGTGATGATGAAGAAGAAAGATTTCCTTTAGCCTCCAAAGCTGTAAAAGAAGATTGCTATGTAGATGATATTCTGTCCGGTGTTAGTTCTCCTGCAGAGGCTATTGGAACGCAACGGCAGATTGGTAAAATGTTAGAGTCCGGCGGCTTTCGTGTCCATAAATGGAGCTCCAATTGCGAAGAATTGTTGCACCAAATACCCGAAAATGATCGAGAGAAATTGGTAAACTTTAACCAAGATGATGAAGTAGTTAAGGCTCTGGGGTTAATTTGGTGCCCGCAGACAGACAAATTCTTATTTGCGGTCCAGCTTCCAAGTAATGTAACAGAATTTACAAAGCGAATAATTTTCTCCGAAATTGGTCGACTATTTGATCCTTTGGGATTATTGTCGCCAATTGTGGTCATTGCTAAGATTTATATGCAAAAACTATGGGCAGCTGAACTTGGTTGGGATACTAAGATAGAAGGAGAGTTACTTGAATCATGGCTACATTTTCGAAATGCTCTTCCTAAGGTTAGAGAAATTTCTATACCACGATATGGATTTCTCCCTGTTCGAAAAGGTGTAGAAATTCATGGATTTGCAGATGCCTCTTCCGTTGCTTATGGAGCAGTGATTTATGTTAGAAGTTTACTTTCCGATGGATCAGCTCGCTTACGTTTGCTTTGCAGTAAGTCAAGAGTCGCATCAATTAAAAATGCTACACCATACCCCGCAAAGAGCTTCTTGCTGCTAGATTACTCTCCAGATTATTAACAAGAGTTCTTGATGATTTGAAAATCAAGTTTGATGACGTTGTTCTTTGGTCTGATAGTCAAATCGTGCTTGCATGGCTTAAAAACCTTTTGCTAGTCTTGAAGTGTTTGTACGAAACAGAGTGGCTAGTATCACTGAGGAGACTAAGAATTTCAACTGGAAATATATCAGATCAAAAGACAATCCCGCAGATATCGTGTCTAGAGGACAGCTCCCTGATGCCCTTAAATCCAATAATGATTGGTGGGAAGGCCCGTCTTTCCTACGAGTAGATAACTATTCTGAGGAGCTATGCTCAGAAATTCCTAATGATGAACTACCAGAACTAAAACATTGTTCAATGATAGCAACCCCGGTTTACAATGAAAATCAGCTCGAAGTATTTTCAAAGTTTAGTTCATTTAGAAAGCTGCAACGTGTTATGGCATACGTACAGCGTTTCATCAGAAATTGTCGTCAGAAAAATCCAGCTTTACGGACTTTGACGATCAATCTGACCATTCCAGAGATAAGGAATTCGTTAGAGCTAATAATTCGTATTATTCAGCACGAAATGCTTTTTGGTGAAATTTAACTAATTCAGAAAAACGATCCGTGTAAGCGAATTTCAGATTTGAACCCTTTCTATCACGATGGAATTATAAGAGTAGGAGGAAGATTAAGACTCTCGTCGTTATTGTTCCAGTCCAAACATACATATATTTTACCAAAGCACCCTCTTGTCGATATTTTAATTCGTGCCTATCACCTTGAAGGAATGCACGAAGGCCCAAAGAATCTTCTTGCTTCATTAAGAACTAGATTTTGGCTGTTAGATGGAAGGTCGTCAGTGCGCAAAATAACCCGAAGTTGTGTGTCATGCTTTCGTGCTCGACCTAAGATTGCTAGCCAATTGATGGGAGATTTACCTGCGTGTCGTGTTACTCCAGCATTTCCATTCGAAATAACAGGTGTAGATTTTGCAGGGCCTGTATACGTGAAAGAAGGTCGATACAAGCCAAAAATAGTTAAAGCTTACATATCAGTATTTGTTTGTATGGTTACCAGAAGCATTCATTTGGAGCTAGTTTCTGATTTAAGTACAGAAGCTTTTCTTGCAGCATTGAAACGTTTCGTAGGTCGACGAGGAAATCCGAAAGAAATGCATTCTGACAATGGGTCCAATTTCCGAGGGGCGAAAAACGAATTGCATGAACTATATGGGCTTTTGCGGTCTCAGTCTACCTTTGACCACATTTCCCATTTTTGTCAGCCTCGAGAAATAATTTGGTCATTTATTCCGCCAGAAGCACCAAACTTTGGTGGGTTGTGGGAAGCTGCAGTCAAGAGCACTAAATTTCACCTCAAGAGGACACTTAAAGATGCTCATTTAACCTTCGAAGAGTACACAACTGTTTTATCTCAGGTGGAAGGAATATTAAATTCACGTCCACTTTATACCCATCCATCAGATCAAAATGATTTGGAAATAATTACTCCGGGTCATATTTTAATTGGTAGACCATTAACTGCTGTTTCGGAGCCCAGTTACGATGGGGTTCGAATAAATTGTCTCAGCCGTTGGCAATACGTACAGCGTTTGCGTGACGAATTTTGGAAGAAATGGCACCGTGACTATTTGCAATCCCTCCAACCTCGCAGTAAGAATAGAATAAAAATATTAAATGTTTATCCGGGTATGATTGTTTTACTTGAGGAAAAGGATGCGCCCGCGCAGGTGTGGAAACTTGGTAAAATTATCAGAACCTATCCGGGGAAGGATGATTTGGTACGAACAGTCGAAGTGCAAATTGGTACAGTAGTTTATAAGCGAGCAATAAATAAGATTGCAGTTTTGCCTATTAGTGACAATGCAAGTTTGGTTAAAACGTCAGAGAATTCATCTCAGCCCGGCGGGAGTATGTTGGCGCCACCGCCAAAGTAAGTGTCTCCACTTTCTGTCTCTCCCGCAATTCGTAAAAACCCAAGCTCTGTTGGTTTGTTTGCGCAGCTAGGAATTTCCCTATGTATTATAGATCCAGGTACATGTATGTATATAACAGCAAACATCCAAGCGCGGGTAGAAAAATGTATAAGCGAATAGCGCAACAGAGTAAAGCCGAAATTGGCACCGCCTTCTAGAGAGTAAGTGATGTAAATAAAATGCGTAACCCCAAACTTCTGTAAATAAATAAGGTGTAGGATTAAGGATTTTTGCCAGTCGTCAGACTGAAACTGTGTATACAAGAGTTAATTAGAATATTTTTCCAAACCAACAAACCGAGTTTTGATTGCTGCAAAGTGCTACAGAGAAGTCCACAAACGGAAACCGATCTAATACAGTCCACTTCGAGAATATTTCCACCTTTGTACTGGGTTGCACCAAGTGTCTAGTTTGAGTGGGATTTAACAGTCTCACAAGATAGCTACCATCCGCTCGAAAGAGCACTGAGTTTATGCGACGTAGTGCAAGGATTGGAAACCAGCGAAATCCCCCAGGAGCCGGGCTAGCGCTCCTACAGGAACTTCCAGAGGAATTCCTGAAGGAACTTCCGAGGGAATTCCTGAAGAAACTTCCGGAGGAATTCCTTGAGGAATTTCCGGAGGAATTCCTGGAGGAATTCCTGGAGGAACTTCCGGAGGAATTCCTGGAGGAACTTTCGGAGGAGTTCCTGGAGGAACTTCCAACGAATTCCTTGAGGAACTTCCGAAGAAATCCCTAGAGGAACTTCCGAAGGAATTTCCGTCTTTAGACCTTTGTCCCGTTTTTCATTGATTCTTCGAAAGAGCTCCAGAATATTAATCAAACGAACACAAAGAAAGTGGACAAAACCCATAAAAATGAATGTGAGATGTTAAAAACTGGTTATGTTTAGCGTTGCATTTAAAAATAATGCTCTCTATGCCGTTAGGTATTTTCCATTGATCTACTATTCTTAAAGTTTTTAACAGTTACGGACTACGGACTACGGACTAAGTATTTTTCCGGGGATTTTTGCATACAGTTTCATTTCAATTATTTTTTGTGCGATTTCCGGATGCATTAAACTTTGGCAAATTTTATCAGTGGATTGAACATAACCGGTAACTTGGTATACAAGTATTTCTTGAAAATCAGGTCATGTCACTCCAATCAATAAATAAATCGCAGGGACAGACACACTGTTTTTCGAATTATGAAGGTTCATTCTTGATTATTCTTTTTGAACCTTTAGAAGCAGGTAATTCTATTTTTTAACTGCTTTATCACATATTTTTGAGTCATTTGATTCTTTTCGAAATATTAGAAATTATTCAAAGTTTTTCAGAATAGGGTTTCTTACCCCATTCCCGGCCTAACATGCATACGACTGCATTATTTAAATAATATTTATGACAGGAAGAAACAGGAAAAAACTGAATTTTGTGGGCCGTGCGATACTGCAATGGGGTTCTCTTCTGCTTAAAAATAGGTATTCTTGCTAAAAATCGTATGAAAAAGCTTTTATTTGATTTAAATTTATTAGGTTCAGCACTCATTTCAGTCATAGCGATTGCATTTCCGGCCCACTTCAAACTAGTTCCCCGTCTAAGCAAAATTTAACTCAATCTCTCAACATCTTACTCTCATTCTCTCTCGGGACGGTAGAAAATGCGACATAAACAAAACTATGCACGTTCTACGACAACATGATGCCAGATGGTATTATTTATAATAAATTTTATTTAATTGAAGGATATATTTACTCATCCAAATTCCTTTCAAACACTTAAAAACTATATTTTTTCACTTTTTGAAATCGAGAGAATTAAAAATAACATGATAGCGTCAACGTATTAGACAGTTTTCCTATTAAAGATGAAAGATTATTTTCATACTAAAAAAGAATCCTGGCCATTTAGCAGCACGGTTCGGCTAGAAGTTCTTGGGCCGAGGTGAATTTTTGTTCGGTTTGAGGATACATTTAGTATTCTAATATGTTTATATAAGTTCTAGTTATATGAACAAGTAGACAAAATTGAAGATGCGCGACATTAGAATTATTGTGTGGTGCTTAACAGCTTCATGCAATGATTGTATCGATAACTGTGATGATTTTCATGTAGGCGTTTATATAATGATACCGTTTTGTAAAAGTGAAAAGATTCACTTCGGCTCAGTGGTGTAGCAACGAAGAGCGAATATTCGGAATCTACATTTTTATTTTCTATAATTGGATCAATTAGGAGTGAAATAAATGGTTGAAAAATATTGAGTATTGTGCGAAATATATGGGAGACTTTTTAAAAATAATCAATCGTAAACCTATGGCTTCCAAACAGTATACATCCAATTTCACAATTTCACAGAACGTCGTACGATGATAAAATGAACTTTTACTTAGCTTTCGACTGATCTATTAGGAGCTAAATATTGTATTTTTGGATTTATTGATCAAATCGTATCAGCCGAAAACTATATAAAAGTTCATTTAATCATCATACAATGTTCTGTGAAATTGTTCTGTAGCATACCAACTGCCATTTTTGCAATTCTGAGCTCAATCGAGCGATCAGAACCAATTTCCAGATCGAATGAGTGACGGAGGTGTATTTTCCTATACATTTTGGCTGAAATCCCCGTACAAACTTGAAATCAAATGCGCCAGCTTATGCAACAAGCGATTGAGCTGAAATTTTGAGAGATTGATTTTCTCACCCACGAGGGGGTGCCTCGTAGAATTCGACGACGTTTTGTTTCCTGGGCCAGTCTAATGGACATCATCGAACTGTGCTGTGCTACGCCGTAAGAATCCCAGTATAGTGTTTGCTTTAGCGATGGTAACTGAGACATGTTCATTGAAACGAAGCTTATTGTCGAGAACAATTTCAAGGTCTTTGATCGATCTAACTTTCTGAAGCGCTGTGTGACTCAGACAATAGTCGTATGTTACAGAAGATCAACAGCAAGTGATTGTTATGCCTCGGCATTTCGTCGAGTTCATCCGCATACCATTAATAATGCTTTCTTGCAATTAACGCATCTGTCCGGCATGAAGCGAACAGAAAAAACAATGTCTTTTTAACCCTTTCCTTCCCAACAAAAAGCAATATTTAGCACAGCTTTATAGTTTCATTAGACTGCTAATATAATTTTGTGTTTAAAAATCTTCTTCTTCTTCTTCTTATTGGCATTACATCCCCACACTGGGACAGAGCCGCCTCGCAGCTTAGTGTTCATTTAACACTTCCACAGTTATTAACTGCGAGGTTTCTAAGCCAGGTTACCATTTTTGCATTCGTATATCATGAGGCTAACACGATGATACTTTTATGCCCAGGGAAGTCGAGACAATTTCCAATCCGAAAACTGCCTAGACCGGCACCGGGAATCGAACCCAGCCACCCTCAGCATGGTTTCGCGTCAGACACAGTAGTTGCGGAAACAACGACAATAGAACCAGCTCTATCTATAGCACCAGAGGCAATTAGGAAGGTAGCAGAGATAACCTTCAACGGAGGACTTAATTAGCAACAGTGGTACCGTATCCAGTAGCAGTTCCAAAACGACCCTTCCCCTCACCAGGTTCACCGGCTGAAAACGGAAACATGGCAGCAATTGATAACAAACACGTATCACTTTATTCTTTCTTATATTCTCTATTGTACCTATTCGTTTTCGTTTACTCTCTTATCTTATTTTGGCCATTACCGATAATCGAACTTGCCGTCTTTGTATTGACTATCGCCTTTGCTTGAAAGACTAACCGTATAACAGGAATATAGACATGCCAATACAATTTGTGAATATTTAGTGTTCACGCTTAACTCATGCATGTCAATGACACTGTTTAATAGACATGTTTCTAAATTAAAGCCTCCCTTGTCGAGCATTTTATTTCTGACAGGATCATACCAAGCAAAGCTCTAAACTATGATATTCTCTCATGATTTTAATAAATTGAGTTGAGACTCAGCGGATCGAAGTGATTCATAACAACCTGTAACACTTCCCATTTGGATGAAACATAAGTTTCACCCAACAATTAGTGTATATTGTGTCACAGCTGAAGTAGGGTAAGACGGTATAATGCGCCCCACCTAGCCAAAACGCCCCCTTTGATTTCTAGAAAACTATATCTAACTAAGGGTCAAAATCAGTTGGTACCTATAAGTATTTGGAAACCCATCATACTATGTGAATGTGGAAGTATTTTTGTATTACACACTGAAAATAATAGCAAAAAACAAAAAGTTACAGTTTTGATGTAACTTTTCATGTTTGTTTACTCAACATTCTGGAGCGACGCTAACATACTGTCCGCAAAACTTGCACTGGAACACTCAGTTGGGCAACAAAATAACTTTTCTCAGTTGTTAATATGATATAAAATTGCTTCCATCTTCAAAAATGTAACGATTTTCGAAAACATGTTTCACTGGCCAAAACGTCCCAGTGTATGCAGGACGGTATGCCCTTACCGAATGGACACAAGCCCAGCGAGCCTGCAGCAGTTGCTTCCAAATTGTATGGAAAATATTGAAATGTAAATCACACCTGCTTAAATGGACCTACAGTGGGTCCAAAAAGTATTCGTCTAGCTGCATATTTTTTAGTAAAGTATAAAACTTAGGCGTGATAGAAGTGAAATCAAAAAACTTTCTTCTAAATTAGGTAGAAAACTTATCAGTACATGATTATTATTCAAAAACACATAGAAATTTCAATTACTTTTGTTGGCATGTAGAAAATATCTAAATTTCGTTAATTTAGCTCGCTCAAAAAGTATTCGTCTATTCAAAAAATAATCGAGTAAAACACAAACATAATAGTTTTATTCGCATGTAGTTACACTAGCACACTCTAGATGTATCTAGCAACATTTTTGTCAACACTCAATGACAGATCAAATAATGTTTTTGTTTTGTTTGAACTTGGCGCGGAAAATAGAGGCACCATTGGTGGGGAATGTAAAAAGCGAGTTCCAATGAAAGAAAAACTTATCATTCGCCTAAATAATAAGTGCAAGTTGGCTTATGAGTTTACCAAGACCAAGGGTAGCAAGAATTCAACCATTCAATCGGTGATTGATCGCATCAGCGCCCCAGAAACCTATCAAAACAAATAACGGAGTGGTCGTCCGTGATGGTAAACTGATAATGATGAGCGATTTATTGGGCGGAAAGTCAAAAAGAAATTCTTAAAACGAGTGCATCCATATAGGCAATTGAGTTGGAGAGAAGAAGTGCTAAGATATGAACCAATACAAATAGAAATACCTGTGAAAAGTATGGGTATAACAGGCGAGTATCGCGGAAAAAATTTCAAGTGAGCCATCAAATTATCAAAAATAGCTCGATTTCACCAAAAACTATCACTGTAAGAAGGATGATTTTCGGATTCAAGTCATGTTATCTGACGAAAGCAAGTACAGCATACTCGGATCAAATAGCCGATGTATAGAATGGTAGAAAAGGAATATTGAGATACATCCGCAGAACCTCTTTTTAGCAGTAAAGCATGGCGGGGGCTCCGTCATGATCTCTAAGGTGCATGAGCGCAACCGGTGTGGGGAAATTTCACATTATTGAAGAAATTATGTATCACAAAATGTTCATCCGCATTTTAAAAGAAAATTTGAACGCCAGTGCTGAGAAATTAGGCTTACAGCTTCTTCTTATAGCTTCTCTATAATACCTCAATCAACTCAAAATGCTTCCTCAGAGCCCATATATGAATCCAATTTAACCAGTACATTCAAAGTTAATTGCCTATATGCCGGGTATTAAGCCACCCGGAGTGGAAATTAATTACTATGTCTGAAACTTGATTATGCATATGTACAACATGTGATAGATTTAGTTCGGAAAAGGTATTGGAGGGTAACCGCCCCTTCGGTGGGGTTTGATCCCACGACCCCAGTTCGCATGACAGGTGCTTTCCCTACTAGACATAGTAATTAATTTCCACTCCGGGTGGCTTAATACCCGGCATATAGGCAATTAACTTTGAATGTACTGATCTCGAGTGGCGATCTCTCTTCGCTTGTGTGGTCGTGTTGGGATCTGACGACCAAACTGGCACAACCTCACACAACCCTACTTCATTGAGCGCCGTTGCTGATGAAGCAAGTGTGTAGGAGCCGGACAATATTAAATACTCATCCTACTTGGTTGACATTGTGTACAAAAAATACATTTGAGAGAGTTAGTTCTGAAAATGTATTGCGAGAGATCGGCTGGTACCTGGTGCTGGGAATTTGGTTTCATCAGTACCCGCTAAGCTGCGGTGGACGACGGAGGTCCTTCGTAGCTTAGTAGGGAAAGCACCTGTCATGCGAACTGGGGTCGGGATCAAACCCCACCGAAGGGCGGTTACCCTCCAATACCTTTTCCGAACTAAATCTATCACATGTTGTACATATGCATAATCAAGTTTCAGACATAGTAATTAATTTCCACTCCGGGTGGCTTAATACCCGGCATATAGGCAATTAACTTTGAATGTAGTGATCTCGAGTGGCGATCTCTCTTCGCTTGTGTGGTCGTGTTGGGATCTGACGACCAAACTGGCACAACCTCACACAACCCTACTTCATTGAGCACCGTTGCTGATGAAGCAAGTGTGTAGGAGCCGGACAATATTAAATACTCATCCTACTTGGTTGACATTGTGTACAAAAATACATTTGAGAGAGTTAGTTCTGAAAATGTATTGCGAGAGATCGGCTGGTACCTGGTGCTGGGAATTTGGTTTCATCAGTACCCGCTAAGCTGCGGTGGACGACGGAGGTCCTTCGTAGCTTAGTAGGGAAAGCACCTGTCATGCGAACTGGGGTCGTGGGATCAAACCCCACCGAAGGGGCGGTTACCCTCCAATACCTTTTCCGAACTAAATCTATCACATGTTGTACATATGCATAATCAAGTTTCAGACATCCAATTTAACACCATTGGAAAGTGCTGGACGATAAAATTAGTAAAAGTCAAAATTCTAACAACAATGAATTGAAATTAGTGTTGAAAGAAGGATGGGAGCAAATTCCGTCCTCCGTCACGGCTAATTTGATCAGTTCCATGCCACAAGAACTACAAGCCGTCATAGATACACAGAGGAGTCCAACGAAATATTGAATTCCATTCTACAACTCCAGTTTTCGTTTCAAAAGTGCGCCAAACCTGAATAGACGAATACTTTTTGAGCCCATATTTAATGAATTGTTATGTTTTGTTACCTTTGTTTTTCTTACTGTTTTGTTTTACTGTTTGATTTTTAATAATAAAGATGAATGGATTAATTTGCTACACAATGTAATCGATAGTTTTATTTTTTTGAGCTTACTAGATTCTATCTTTGACATTTTCTGGAAAACACCCAACTAGACGAATACTTTTTGGACTCACTGTATGTTGGTTTTTTAATGTCAAGCGCATAAGGATTTGTAACCTTTTTATTATGGGATTGATAAAATACTAATGAAGGGCTATGAAACGTCTTTGGTTAAGGTGGGGCGTATTGTGCCTGAAATTCATTTTTTAACGACTTTTCAAAAAAGCTTTATTGCGTGTTATCTGTAATATTTTTATATGACTACTCACTAGGGTGGCTCAAATTAGTATGGCAAAAACTTTTTTCAATTTTTTGGTGGGCCGCCCTCTTATTCGATTCTATTTGATGCCTTGATGCTCTGGGCAAAATTTCAGCGAAATCGGTCAATGTTTGGGCGGTGCTAAACTCGTTGGAAGTTTATATGCAAAAGTTTATGCAGAAACATCCAAAAACAATGATTTGCAGTTAGACGGCACAATTTATGATGAAGAACTATGATACTCATTCAGATCATAAAGAATTTAATACAGAATGTCATGCTGAAAACCGCGAAAAGATTAGTGTTTGCCCGGCGAAGTTATTGGCATTTCTCTGAAGTGGGGTTTGAGCAAATTTCGTTTCTTTTACCTTTGAAAAGAAATAAATTCACCCCTACAACACTCCAGTAAAATGCTAATATCTTTGCCTAAACAACTCTAATCTTCTCGCGGTTTTCAATATGACATTCTGTATTTAATTGTACAAGAACAGAATGAGTATCATGGTTCTTGATCGTAAATTGTGCCGTTTAACTGCAAATCACTGTTTTTGGATGTTTCTGCATACATTTTTCCATATAAACTTCCAACGAGTTTAGCACCGCCCAAACGTTGACCGATTTGGCTGAAATTTTGTCCAGAGCATCAGGGCATCAAATAGAACCGAAAAAAAGGGCGGCCCACCAAAAAAATTGCAAAAGTGTTTTCTGAGCCACCCTACTACTCACGGGCAATGTATTTGCGACTTCCTGGACTACCAAATAACACAAAGTTTGCATAAATTGCGTTGAAAAGTAAAAAGTTATCAAGGAGTTGCCTTGGAGGGGGGGGGCATATTATACCGTCTTACCCTAATTTGACTTGAAATTATTCACATGAAATGACGTTGAAAGTTTATCTAATGAAACATACGATCCATCGTATCTTTCCATTATTAAATAAGAAAATGTTTGTAGGATTCGTGCGAAAGATGATAAAACTAAATATTTATACACTAATTGAATCATTTATTTGTGAAATTATGAAGAAAATGGTGTATCGAACCTCGAAAGGTTGATGCTTGAATCGTGTTTGGAAGCCGTAAGGTAGGCAATTATTTTTGGTATGTTCTGCGAATGAAAGCGATTATATCGTGATTCGATAAAAGCATCTTGGGGGGCCATTCACAAACTACATGACGTTTTAGGTTGTGGGAGGGTACTTGTCTGAGCGTTAAGGACTTTATAAATTTCAGAACCCTACCTTACATGAAGCATTACTAGAGGCTTGGGTTGAGTTTAGCCACAGAGAAACAGACGTCTTACTTAGAACAAAATGCTATCAAAATCATCGTCACGGAATCATTATCGCCCAATGCTAAATGCACTGTGATTGGACAATCGGCAACCAGATGGTGATAGTGTGCAAACGTCAAACATAAGCAAAAGCGATGGAAGCGCCATCGGTGGCCGATCGACCACCTACAAAAAATTTAATCTACCGTTGAAAAGGTGAACGATGGAACATGTGTTGAGTGAGACGTCTGTTTCTCTGTGGTTTAGCGTTATGTAATTTGCATCGGATATTTTATCTGCAGCTTTCGGTTATTTTCTCCAGTACGGGTTATTGGTGAGAATGTTTTGATTTTAGAGTTTCACCTATACTAACGTAGTGCTGCAAATCGAAAGCGCATGCCAACATTTGGCTATTGTTCAGTACTAGCATTAGCATTAGCATTGTTACGGTGTAATTCGTAGATTGGACACTAGTGATACTCATGTTTTACTTTTGAGATCCTTATCTAGAATGCTATCAGAAATCAAGAAGGGGAGTGGTCCTTGATTCCAGTCTTAAACAAAAATAACAAAAGCATGAGGATTACTACTCCTGGCCACGCCAACCTTCACCGTAACTAGGGAGAGGAAGGAAGTGTTGATGTAGTACTTACTTAACGAGAGGCCACCGATTTAGCGACACCCTCATAAGTACCACGGAGTTGGATAATGAGGAATGTATTCGTTGGGTCAGGATTTGCCTGTAGCTGGCAATGTAACCGTGGTAGATCTTACCCCGTAACACACCACGTAAAGGTGTCTACCCAGCATTACGGGTATTTGGCTATTGTTCAGTATTGTTCAAAAAAGTTTTGGTTAATTATGTCGCTATACTAATGGAAATTGTGAAATAAAAATGAAAGCTGACATAGTGTGGTTGTTATCCATTCATCTGATGTGCGAAAGCAGGTATGTTCATTCAGAAAACTCTTTTACTGGGCAAATGAAAACTCTTGCACAGCCAGCCGGCATAAGTCAACGAAACATGGCTGCTGAAAAACCGAGTCAAAGTGATTTTTCACGCAAGATAATTGCTTTTAATAGCAGATATATGTTTGATACACTTTTCTAAAGAAGCAATGGTTTATATCTCCCTACAAATCGACGTATTATCGTTGAAATATTAATTAATTTGCGTGATGAGCCAATGTTACATCCAGGGCCAACATTACCGCCGGTTACCCCATGTAAGAATTTGGGAAAGTTTTGATATTGGTCAATAATTGAATCTTTAATGCGTGCTTAAATGAAATTCTAAAATTCTACACATTTTTTAAATATTGAAAACAGCGTAATTTTTTGTTCCTTTGTGCTTTTGTCCGTGTACCTTTGAAGAGTGAAATATTAGTAGTTTAGTGTTTTTTCTCCACAACTAGTTTTATACAGTAGAAGGTTGTGGTGATTCACTTTAAAATATTTCCCAATCTTTCTACACGGAGAATGGAAATTAAGCTTCAAAACTTTAAATTACCACAGCTCTAAAATGTTGTCGCAAGGGTGTTTGACATGTCCCGTTTTTTCACACAAATGATCTGGTCAGCCTACTATATACTAAAACTAATCCCTGATGTCTATATGATATTCGTTATTTTTGTATTTCACATTAAGTTAAGCCGCTAAAAATATATGCCCTAGTTTTAATTTAAAAACATATCAGATTTGTTAAATAACGTTTTTGAAATTTATGAAAAAAAAATTTGAAATTTGATTATTGCTCATCAAATTGATATTTTTGACAAAAACAAGAGCGATGGAGACTTACTTTACTTTTTCAACAACTTGTGTTCTTAGGTTCTATTTTGATCAGTTTCATGGATTTTAATTAGCTGTTTTGAATCCTCTAGTGCTCTCCAAAGATGTTTCGTGATTGCACAGACAAAGCTTCCGTTATGTACACGCAACCGAAATTATATGTAGTTTGTACATTGCATCTAGTCGCCAGATCTAGAAGATTGAACTACACGGGAGGTTATTTGAATACATTTTCTCAGATGATTGTCAGTTGTGTGCATAACAAATGGTTACTTAGATGCTACACTGAAAGAAACGGAAACCGTCATATAGTTTCCATCATACATCCTCATACGACAATATTTGTGCTACTGCTTTGCTATTGACAATTTCATGCAAATGCATTTGCATCTAAACTTGATGATAGATCAAGTATCAGTGGAAGCGAGAGTGGAAACATAATTTTCAATAAACGCCGACAACGATCTGGATATCACGAAAACAGCTGTTATTTAACAGTGATGCTTAAATATCAAATATCAAACAGGGAAAATGCTGTAAAATTCGCTTATAAAGATTTATTTAAGTATTGCTGAGAACCCCAGTTTAAGACTTTATGTTTCAAACAACGGAGAATTAATATGGTTGTTATAAAAACGTTAAGTCGTCTTATGTCTTCTGCGACAGAGTATCCTTTCCCATGCACAGTTCCCGTCTGTAAACGGAAAACTATTCTTCTTTGTAAGAGAGGAAAATATCATCCGTTTTCCGGTGAACCCGAGCTGGCAGAGGAACATTATCCTCGAATGTACGACCGCCCGCACGTCCCCAAAGCCGTTACTGCCACGTCGCAGGATGCCGCCACCGACTACGGCGCTGCAGCTGCTTCTGGAAGTCATTGTCATTGCCGTGGGTTGTCGGATGCTGGATGCAACCATCAACCCTTCCGACAACGTCACCATCGCCGCCGACGACATGCACACGAGACGAGAAGACGTTTGGTTGGCTGGAAGGAAACGAAAGTAAATTTACGATCCGCCATGAATCATTCTTCCACCCCGAAGGCAGTTTCCCCACGACACATGACACCGTTGTTCAATTTGCGATTATGTTACTGGCTCTCTTCGGGGCGATAACCACCCGGGCTGCATGTTACCAATTGCTGCCGGCAGCAGTGCCTCAGTTGCCGGCGAAGATATGTACCCGGAGCCGCCGAAATAGATCGGCAATACGCGAATATGAGCCGTCGTTGGTTGATATGTGGCTATCTGCCAGGCGATGGCGACGGAGTTCGAATACTGGTACTCGTTAATAGCAAACTTCAGCAGCCATGGCCCTGACGTTACTTTATTTAGTTAAATTATTTTCGAAAAAAAAAAATCACTTTTGAGGTTCTGTCTAACGTCCATTATGCCCAGTTGCACGCACTCTTCTTAAGCTTGGTCTCAGAAGTTTACTCCAAAATTCCTAAAATTTTGTAGTCACTAGGATTCTCAGAATACTCGTGTGAAGCCAAGACTAACCATCAGAAGCGAAGCATTTTTTCTGTAACGTTTGTTCACAAAACCAAGGACCCATTTCCAAATTTAGAATTAGATTTTCTCGAGTGGACATGCACCTTCTGAGTGCCCAATTCTATTTTTTTCACTGACCAGTTATAATTTCCAGTTGATATTGTTCACGATAGAAAACCCTTACAGAACAATGACGATAGTTTAGGAACAGATTCATTCATAATCAATAGGGTTCAACGAATAGAAACGAAAAATCGAAATAAATCGTTATCGCAATTTCAGTGGAACAAATTTCCTATTCTCTCCAAAAACGTCTAACGAGGTGTGTGAAAATCATGCACCGTTTGTGTGGCTGTGACGTCATCCGTGACAGGAACCGTCGCAAAAAGACTGAGAAGCAGGACACTTAATCGGAAGCAATCACCAGAAAGGGGCAAACGTGAAAAAGGAATGAATGAATATTTAAGCGCGCATCAACGATCGACCGGCGACGTACAAATGGTTGAAGCTCGTGCCCGGACTGAAAACCGGATTGGAATCCGGAGAAGAGTGAATAAAAAAATCGGAAAGGAAAACGGTCCAGTAAACGTGTTTATCCCATTTGCTGGAGTCGACCGATCCACTCCGGGGCGGACACAAACCAGATGGCGGATGAAATGAAGTGACATGTTTTATCACGGCCATTAAAGATTTATGGAAGCTCTTCGCAGTGACGATGAGCAATCATCATTTGCACGGCTTTACGGGACTTGTCTGCGACAGGGATACGGTTACTGATACAAATGGACGAAGGTCCTGTCCCCGTTCCCTCACTCCATGTCCCGGTTAAAGCTCTCCGTGGGATCGTTTAGAACTCGGCAAACAAAGTCCTCCATAAAAATCAAACTTGCAATTCACAATTGAATTGCAAATGATATTCTTTCTTGTGCATAAATTGTTAAATGGTGATGAAGTTGAATAAAGAAAATTGTTTGCACTGGAAGGAGTGCACCACGAGTGCCTGGATCTGGATGGAAACAAATAGAGTGGGTGTCTGCCATCTCGGGAAATGGAACCGACGCGACGTGATGGAAGATTGTAATCGAAACTCCACTCGTTTTGCAGGGGCCTTCCGTGGCTTTGTGGTGCGGGTATAAAAGCGTCCATGCCAAATCCTGATTTGGTCTAGGAAATTCTCCAATGGAATTCATGAAATACAAATGTTCCAATGATAGTTTAGCTTGGGAAATGAAACTAACTGCTGTGAAAGTGCTTGAATGCTAAGTTGCGCGGCGGCAATGTTCCAGTAGTGGGATGCGATGTGTGAAAGAAGAGAAAATCACGTTCCCCGGCAGTGGACTCAAACTAAACTGAATGCATTTGCCCACTGATGGGAGTTGTAATTTGCATTTGAAACTTGAATTTAGTTGCAGGAGCATGATATGCAATTGTTGATTGGATCAGTTCTGCTTAATTTCATTTGATTGAATTGGTCATGAATAAAATCATAATATTAATATGTATATCGACTCTTGAAACTTTTGCTTCATGCTTCCCACTCATGGTAGCGTATTTGAAACATTTGCATTCTTGTTGACTTTGTGTTGAGTCAGTTGAGTGCGTGATTTGCTCCATAAATTTAAATAATTCCAACTGAACTCAGCTCAGTAAAATTGGCAATTGTATTTTCATAATCTGCGGAGAGCTTACAGTAATTGAATTGGTGGGAATGATTTAAAGACTTAAATCTAACTCGATTTCAGGTCCAACTGGAATTTTGAATTGGAAAACAGTTTAAAAAGATTTCAGATTTCTTCGTCCAACTATGACTTCGAAGGACCAAAAATGGTCCCCTCCTATATAGGTGAAAGGCCGTGAAAATGCGGCTAGTCTTGCTAATGGATGCTCAGACACCACTAACCACCATCAGAATTATTTTCGGACTCAATGGAGGGAACAACGCGCAGCGATAACGACAGCAGCCTACGCGAGCCTAAAGAGCGAACAACGCACTCAGCGACCTGTGCAAGAAACGCTTTCCAAGGATTGCCAACCCCCGTCGCTTAGGACCAAGAAGTTGGCGGAGGAGCGGCCCTACAACGGATTTTTCCCAAAAAAATCAAATCTTAGTCCTTTCAAACCGCCTGCCAAATAAAATCTTTGTCCTTTCATTTGTTGTTCCGTTCTTTTTTAAAAATACTTTAAAGTGTTTTTTTTGTCGTCGAGTCCACGACGTTAGGCATAATTCTGCTTTCTTTATGTCATGGACTGTTCTTTGCGGCGTTTTATGCCTAACCTACATTACGCCTAACGTACATCATGCCTAACATCCGTTGCGACCAATGTCCATCATGCCTATCGAGGAATGCCCGATTCCATCTACGGCATATTCTAAACTTGCGAACTACTGCTAGCCCATCCAGCTTCATACAAGAGATAAAAAGTTTTTTTGGTTCCTGCTAATTAACAAAAAATTTCAAATTTTTTTATCTCCAGTTACGTTACCGGTCGAGTCAACATCATCGCCCTCGCCCTCACTAAGGGAAATCGATCCAGAAGTCTCGTCCTGTATGTCGTCCGCCGCATAATCGTAGCTTGAACTGAAATGGGAAAGGGTCGTTTGGCTGAAACCCATTCGGCCGAAAGCCATTTGGCCGAGAGCCACAAGACCGAACAAACCATTAGGCCGAAACACATCTGGCCGAGAGGGTCGTTTGACCAAAATGATCATTAGGCCGAAAGGGTCGTTTGGTCGAAAGGATCATTTGGCCGAAAGCGTCATTTGGCCGAAAGGGTCATTTGGCTGAAAGGGTCATGTGGCCCAAAGGGTCATTTGGTCGAAAGGGTCGTTTTGCCGAAAGGGTCATTTGGCCGAGAGGGTAATTTGGTCGAAAGGGTCATTAGGGTCATCTAATTTTTCAAATGACCTATTCGGCCAAATGACGTATTCGGCCAAATGACCCTTTCGTCCAAACGACCCTTTCGGCCAAATGACCATTTGGGTCAAATTGACTCTTTCGCCAAATGACCCTTTCGGCCAAATTACATTTTTGGAAAAATCATCCTTTCGGCCTAATGACCCTTTCGGCCAAATGACCCTTTCGGCCAAACGACCCTTTCGGCCAAATGACCCTTTGGCCAAACGACCTTTTCAGCCAAACGAACTTATCGGCCAAATAACCCTTTCGACCAAATGACCCTTTCGGCAAAACTACCCTTTCGGCCAAATGATCCTTTCGGCCAAACGACCCTTTCGACCAAATGACCCTTTCAGCCTAATATTCGGTATATTCGGCCAAACTATTTTCGGCCTAGTGGCTTTCGGCCGAATGCGTTTCGGCCAAACGTGCCTTCCCCTTGGCTAAAAAATGTCGTATGACCGAACAAAAAAATCGCTTGGCGCAAAATGCCGTTTGGGAGAAAAGGCCATTTGACCGTGTTCACGCACACAGAGCGATTTCTGCCACTTAATCAACCCGGTAAAGGTATAACGGGTCGGCCAGTCGCGTTTCCGGTTTAAAATTGGGCGGCTTATGCGCCACTCCTGGAAGGAGACCGCCCAACAAGTTTTCGTTGCCCGGCTTGAGACCTTCTTAGGGGAAGGGTCACTTTTATTAAAGAGAAAGCTGACTGGCTAACCTAAATGCGTCCGTCGTACTTCTCGTTTCCGAGCGGACACAACTAATCCCAAGAGATTTCCTGAATAAATTCCTCCGATTTCCGGCCCGGAAACAAAGTCATTCAGGCGGGGGTTTTCCTCATCGGACCAACCCAAAAAAGTTCCTGTTTCACCCCGTCCAAGATTGGAAACCGGTCAAAAGTCAAATCGGGTGACTACATAGCATTTTGACCGGTTTCCAATCTTGGACGGGGTGAAACAGGAACTTTTTTGGGTTGGTCCGATGAGGAAAACCCCCGCCTGAATGACTTTGTTTCCGGGCCGGAACCCAGTAAATACAACAACAACAAAGAACTAAACTCGACCACGAAGCGACATAAAATCTTTAAAGGACATCAACTAAATACATTCAAACTGCACGCATTGTCATTTGAACCAGTCTAACGCTTTAACTTTAGATTTTTATTTCGGCTCTGATTCCTCCCATACATGAAGCTCCCAATCAAGATTACATGCACGCTTAAAGTCAAGTACACATCGCATGAATAGTTTTCACACATTACGGCGACGCCTTGGCCAACTCTCACTATGAGTGAAAATTTTGTGTGAAACACGAGCAGTCGCTGTGTAATGTCTCACATGTGCATGATATGTGTAAGTGAGTTTGCCTCGAACTGTCAAAGTCCCTTCGGGTCGCTATGATGGCGAACGGGTGCAGAATGTGAGGCAAGAAATCGTACTTTTTCGGAGGTTTTTCTTTTTGCTTTGATGGCGAAACAAAAAATGTGCGAATACAAGCATCGCACTTTGTTTTGTTGATCGAAACGATTGGAGAAGCCTCTGAATAAGTATGGAAAAGTTGGCTTACTTTACCATCAATTTGAAAACATACAATTGAGGTTAGGATCGATTTTCGACTGCTCTCTCGCTGTGTAAAATGAACTCACCTAAAATCATCGGCTATCGGTTACACAAAAATGAGTAACATCGTAATTACTCATAATATGAGTTGTTCCAGGAGAGGCCCGTTTTGTGTGAACGGAACACAAAAATATGTAAGTCATTTTAAGCGTGTGGGCTACTGAGGACTCACGAAAACAAATTGTTGTGCCTCTAACTGAGTCACATGGCCATGGACGACACAAACAATTATGCATGCATTTTACTCACTCTGTACTAGCTAGTCATTTGATGGGGAGGACCTACGGATGGGCCGGAGCTGCTTTAAGCACTACTCCGGGCCGGAACTCACGCCGACGGACGGCTAATTGCGTCGATGTTGCTGGTCTCTCACTCCCTCATACGGTGCGCGGGCTTACGCGTGGGCGCGGTACAAGCGCCGATGGTCCTCCTGGCGCGCAAACGAAAAGTTGATGCGCCGTCGGTACTTTGCTTGACGATGACGACGACAACGGCGATTTGCTGCTATGCCGTAGGAGGACGATGAAACGATGGAAAATTGATGGTGTTTTCGGTGGTTGGCTTCGCCTGCCAAAGGTGCGCAATAGGCGGTTCGCAACCTTCTCCGGCCAAGTGTACCCCGGGAACCTTTGTAGCCGTTGCGTGGGGTCAAAAACGGTCGTAATAATAGGGGGTAGTGTGTCGGCTTCACCAATGCTGCCACGGACCTAATTTGCAAGACACAATAGCACATACGCACGAAGTTGGAGACACTATCTAACATATTACAAATTCAATGATTTACCTCTTCTAACACGGATCTGCACTTGCACAATTTTCTCACAAGATAGGCGATACTGAGCTTTACTAACTTATGCTCTACTAGAGGGAAACAAAGAACGTATATTAGCTAACAACCTACAAAGAAACTATGTCACATTTCACCTTAAAAAACACACTACGGCACGGATCAAAAGTGACCGCTTTTGCCTCTTCCACGGAACGGAACAAAGTGAACGATTCTGAGTTGGAAAATTCCTCAGATACCGCGGAATTTTAGACATTGTCTCCAGAGTTCGCGAAATTCAACGAAGTTGAAATTTGCGAACCCGAGCATCAAAAGAATTTATCCACGAAATCCCCCAAAATCGTGCATCTCATTCCCACAGACGATTCAAATTAGCCAGTAAGCTTGCTCGCTAAGAATCGTGCCAAGCGTGGAATGCCGGACAAGCCAAAGGTCAACGCAACTTCAAAAGACCAGCGTGGGGGTCGTTGGCCGCAAGCCACGCGCTACTTTTGGCGTCATGATGCGCTATATGCTGGCTAAACCCCATGTGTTTCTTTGGTAGCTGACTGTAGGGAACTCATAAGACTCAATTCTTAGCGTAGGTAACTCAATGGCGTACTTCTTCTAGACTATTCTTGCGGTGATCCAAGACAAAGATTTATTTCAAAAGACGCAACTGGACATGCAAAGTTTTATAATTTAAATAAATAACAAAATAAATATATTTACAGAGATAAACTGAAAATTTAAATAAATAAATAAATATGGCGTACTTGCTACAAAGGTGCGCGGTGATATGCACAATACGGCATACACAATTTAGTTTTACGCGATTCAAAACTGCACTCTATTGCCGTCAAACAAACTACATACTTTATTTTGGGAACAAAGTACAAAAGGTGTATATTTTTGTATAGAACCGTATAAAACTGTATTTCGGAACTATTCGCTGGTTCTTCGGAAATGCCGTCTACAAAACGGCTGGTGGGAATGAACGCAAATCTTTAAGATTGCTCTGGAAGACCCCATTCGTAGTGCGCACGTCCACTACATGGATGTTATCGTCTGAGCCTCGAAAAATGGCAGTCACACGACCCAAGGTCCACTTCAGCGGTGGAAGCCGCTCGTCCATCAGCAACACCATAGTGCCGACGGAAATGTTGTCACGCTGACGTGTCCACTTTGTTCGGTTGTGCAGGTCGGAAAGGTACAATGTGGTAAACGTTTTCCACAGCTGCTGGGAAAAGTCCTGCGCCCTTTGCCAGACGGAGAGACGGTTACTTAGAATATTGTCCAGATCGGATTCAGCGATGGCAGTTAGTGGACGCTATATCAGAAAATGTCCAGGTGTGAGCGCTTCGAAATCTCCAGAATCATTACTGAGCGGGGTGAGGGTCTGGAGTCCAAAACGGCTTCGATCTTTGTGAGAACGGTTTGCATTTCATCGTACAGCAGCGTCCGGGCGTTAGCTACGACATTCTGGAATTGCTGCTGCTCGAACAAGTTCAACAACTGTCGAAGTTCCCGCTTTGCTCAAACGAAATTCGTACCATTGTCACACATTATGAGGACCGGTCGTCCTCGTCGGGCGGTGAAGCGTTTTAGTGCTGCCAAAAACGCCTCCGTTGTTGTGAGATCGGAGACTAATTCAACATGAACTGCCTTCGTTACCACAACGAAGCCCTTTACTGAAGTAATCCGGCGCTGTGGGTAACGAGCCGCAGTAATCAACGCCGACCTTCAGGAATGCTGGTGCCAGTGTTACACCTTCAGGTGGTAGATCGGCCATTGGCTGTTCCAAACATCTTGAGCTCACTCGGAAGCAGGTGACGCATTGCATTGATGGACAACTTTATACACCAAGCTTCGGATGTTGGGGATCCAGAATCTTTCTCTGGCGCTTGCGATGACGACTTGTTGTCCGAAGTGAAGCAATTTCACGTGGATGACGTGGATCAATGATCATTGGATGCTTCCAAATATCATTTGGCCGAACGGGTCACCCGAGAAAAGTCTGAGATCAGAAAGAGAGCAAATTGATTACATATTTTGGTGTTGACGTAAAATTGAAATCATTCAATTGGGTTTCAAATTCTAATTTTTATGTTTGATAACACCTTTTGATTTCATTTTGCTGTCGTTTTCTAAATTGCATGATATGATACCAAAGTGATAACATATTTATTTAATGTAAACCAACATCAAAATTAGTATTCAAGTAAGATTTTCTGCTATTGATTTTGATATTTTGAACCGGTCAAACAAGCTAAAGAATATCAACCTGAGTTATCGAAATTGCCGATTTCACAACAACAAAATTAGTTATCGATTTGCTCTTATGCTTGCTCGGGCATATTACCGAATATGTCGTTTGGTCGAATAAGTCATTTCGCCGAAAAAGTGGGCTTCGTGGCCGTATGGTTGGTGTCAAAAGGCATTAAATCGCATTGTGCTGCGGAGTGTGGGTTTGATTCCCACTTCAGTGCAAAACTTCTCGTAAGAAAAGAGTTTTCGATGGTGCCAATGGACGTTTGTTGTCTAGTGTGGTGCTTCCTTCAAAGAGATAAATGCTCACTGAAAGCATCTAACATTTTAACAAAGTCGTCTTGAGAAATGGGACGTCTCTCTGGTGGAACTTCTTATAGAACTCCTGGAGCAATTTTTGGTGGAGCTCCTAGAGCAATTCCTGAACAATTATTCTGCGTCTCGTATGAGGTGAGGCGTTTCGAATTAAGTGAGAAAGGCCAATACCTCCCATTTAAATTACAGGGTGTCAAAATCGACATTTCTCGAGTAATTCGAAATGCAGATTAGGCACTATTGAAGTTTGTAGTATGGTCGTTCCCTTTATTTAGTGTATGTCATTATACTCATATTCCTCTGCTATTGAGCAGAAATGTTTTGTCTTTCCCAATGTGAGGCCTTTTTAGATTGAGGTATACCGCTATCTACACCCTTCGAAAAATTGCTACGATTCTCAAAGGCTTTTCAATCAATTTCGGCTTTAACAAAAAGGTGGGATAGTACTGATTTCGTCCATGTATCAATATTAAATTTTAATCATATTTTTAATTCGTCTTCTTCTTCTTCTTATTGGCATTACATCCCCACACTGGGACAGAGCCGCGTCGCAGCTTAGTGTTCATTAAGCATTTCCATAGTTATTAACTGCGAGGTTTCTAAGCCAAGCTACCATTTTTGCATTCGTATATCATGAGGCTAACACGATGATACTTTTATGCCCAGGGAAGTCACGACAATTTCCAATCCGAAAATTGCCTAGACCAGCACCGGGAATCGAAGCATGGTCTTGCTTTGTAGCCGCGCGTCTTTACCGCACGGCTAAGGAGGGCCCCAGTTTTAATTCTTATGAGGCCTGAATTCTTTTTCTTTCGGAGATCTGATTTCATTGCATTTGGCATTTCAGAATCACACTCACTCACTCATGTATCCAGAGCACCCTGAGGGGCACATAGGTCAAACGTAAAAGATCTCCATCCTGGGCGGCTGCTCGCTTTAGCCTTGACCTGGGCCCAGGTCAGATTCCTGTCAACTTCCTTTATTTCCTTGTTGAGGCTACGCTGCCACGAGCCCCTGGGTCTGCCTCTGCTGCGATGTCCTGCTGGATTTCAGTCCAGCGCTTGCTTGCAGATTTCGTCTCCGCTCTTTCGTAATGTGTGGCCGACCCACCTCCATTTACGCTCTCGAATTTCGGTCGATATCGGTTTTTGATGGCCACTCATCATCATATCGGTTTTTGATGGCATCTTCGATAGAGCTCAGCATTCGAGATCCAATTGTGAGGCCACCAGACCCGAATTATAAAACGTAGACATCGTTTGATAAATAATTGCAGCTTCTGCGTTATCTCTGCTGATACACACCAAGTTTCACTGGCGTATAACAACACAGATTATACTTTTGAGTTGAATATTCAAATTTTGGTGCGTTGACTAATCCGATTCTGATTCTAATCTCTATACATTTCGTTAACTCGCAAAAGCAGCCCTAGCCTTCTTGATCCGTGGTCCTATGTCGATCTTGGTAGAGTAATATCATCAGCCAAATCGAATTCATTTAGATGCTCCATAGTAACAGGCTGCCAAAACAGCCCACGGTTTGCTGCACGGTCAATAGCACCCAACATGATCTCGTTGATTACGATGAGGAACAGTGGCGGAGATAGAATTCATCCTTGTCTCACTCCAGCGACTACCCGGATGGGGTCAAATGAAGCTCCGTTATGCAGGACTCTGCACGTAAAAGCTTCGTACTGCGCTTCGATGAGGCCGACGATTTTATCCGGAACTCCGTTGCGTCTGAGGGCGCCCCACAGATTTTCGTGGTTCAGACGATCGAATGATTTTTCATCTATATCTATATATATATATATATATAAAACTCAATGTTTGTATGTTTGTATGTGTGTTCCAGCATAACTTCTGAACCCATTTACCGATTTTAACCAAATTTGGAACACACATTCTTTATCTTGAGGAGACGACGATAGGGGGGTTAGGCATGCTCTTTGGAAAAGGGGAAGGGTGTGGGGGGAGGGGTATTGCTTAGTTGTCGGTCAACTGAGTGTAAAATCTGAACCCCTTGGCCGATTTCAACCAAATTTAGAACACACATTCTTTATCTTTAATAGATGACGATAGTGTGGTTAGAGATGCTCTTTGGAAATGGGGGAGGGTGTGGGGGGAGGGGTATGGCTTAGTTATTGGTCAACTCAGTGTATCTTCTGAACCCTTCGGCCGATTTCAACCAAATTTGGAACACACATTCTTTATCTTTAAGAGATGACGATAGGAGAGTTAGGGATGCTCTTTTGAAAAGGGGAGGGTGTGGGGGATGGGTATTGCTTAGTTATTGATTAACTCAGTGTACCTTTTGAACCCCTTGGCCGATTTCAACCAAATTTGGAACACACATTATTTATCTTAAAGAGACGACGATAGGAGAGTTAGGGATGCTGTTTGGAAAAGGGGGAGGGTGTGGGGGAAGGGGTATGGTTTAGTTATTGGTCAACTCGGTGTATCTTCTGAACCCATTGGCCGTTTTCAACCAAATTTGAAACACACATTCTTCATATTAAGGAGACGACGTTAGGGATGCTCTTTGAAAAAGGGAGGGTATGGGGGGAGCGGTATTGTTCAGCAATCGATCAACTCATTGTAAGTCTTGAATCCAATGACCGGTTTGAACCAAATTTGTATCAAATATTGTCCTAAGGAAACAATTTTAGTTGATGTGGGTAGGTCATTTTAAAAGGGGGAGGGTGTGAGAGAGGGGTATTGTTTAGTTATCGATCAATTCAGCATAGCTTTTGAACCCATTTACCGATGTCCAACTTGGAACCCATATTCTCTGTTTGAGGAAGACTGGGTAGGATTGTCATAGCTGAATGAGAGAGATATTTATGAAACGAAAAGTTTAGTATACCATTTTACCGCAAACCAAATTTGTAGACACGTATTCTCTACCCAAAACTATTATAGAGAGGCTGGGAAAAACTTTTTGACTGCGGGAGGTTATTGGAGTTGGGTATTGTTTAGAAAACGACTTAATTTAAAATCTCTCTTATTTAATTCATTCGAGGTTCTTTGACATCGTACAATGCTCCGGAAACAAATTTCCCGAATTCCTCAAAAATAGCAAATTCTCGACAATAACATTTTCCCGGTAATAACATTTCCCCAAAAATAACTTCAACGAAAATTATATTTCCCAAAAATGATTCATACCGATACACATATCCCAGAATATGACATTTCCGGAAAATGACATATCCCCAAATGAACCAGGATATTAAATAACACTATTTGCCCTAAGGTCATTCGACATGAAGGGCATTTGGGATAATTATGAACAGCATCAGAAAAATCTTTCATAGAAAGCATGCATTTGCTGGGTATACAGCAATGATAATTGTTACCCTTCATCGGAATCATGGTTTGCCCAGTGAAAAGCAATGATTAATGTGTTTTCTTCTGGATGGTGGGTGTGATTGCTTCTTTAAAAGTAGGCATTTGCCCGGAATAAGGCAATGGTGAGTGTGATCCCTTCTTTAAAAATGGGCGTTTGCCCGGAATAAAGCATCGGTGGATGTTTTTTCTTCTTTAGCAATTGACGTTTGCCCGGAATAAGGCTATTCAAACCAACGATCCCTTTTTAAAGATAAGTCAATGCTTCCAAAAGCCTTCTTTTAATCAAATGATAAAGTATCAATAAGTTAACACAATTCCTCTGTTGACCAATTGGTTTTACATTTTCTGATTGGGATAAAAAACTGAAAACCAAACTGGCAATTCCGAGCAAGGCCGGGTACATAAAGCTAGTAGTCAATAAATACCAGGTAGAGGGACTCTTGGAATTCGTTGACTTGCTTCAGAATGATTCGGAGCATGACAATATGGTCCTCACATGATCTTCCTGGGCGGAATCTTGCCTGCTGCAGTCGGAGATTCAAATATATTTTCTCCTGTATCCGATGTAGAATAAATTTGCACAGTACTTTGAAAACAATGCACATTAACATGATACCTCGCCAATTGTCGCAGACAGCCAGCTTCCCTTTTTTGGACCTTCACTAAGACGCCCTGCATCCAGTCAGCCGGAAAAGTTGCGGTTTTTCAGATATTGCAGAATAGTTGATGCAACAGATAGTAGATAGCATGAGGTTTGCTTTGAGCATCTCTACAGAAATGCGATCGACCCCGGGAGCTTTGTTGGATTTCATGCTTCGGATGGCTGCTTCAATCTCCTGCAATGATGGAGTTTTGGAGTTTATTTATTATTTATTTATTTATTTTATTAACGAGGTTTTAAATTCATTCAAATTCATTCACCTCTTATGAAAAGAAAAGTTCGTGGATTGCTGAGATACAATTTTATGCGGGGTTCAATAATTTATAGTTTTACAATTCAATCATATTTTATCAAATAATTGGCTTTCTTTTAGAAATGTTAATAATTTATCTTCAGCGGTGGGTTCGTTGCTTAAAATATCTCGAATAGAACTTGGCAGTCCGGCGGTATCTCTGAGCTGTTCGTAAACTGGACAAGAAACAAGCACGTGTTCAACTGTGAGCCGGCATTGACATATTCTATCACTTCCGATGTAGTGGGCGTGTGATAGCTTGGTATGTCCAACTCTAAGCCGTGATAGAGTCCTTTGTTCCTTACGCTTTTCTCTATCGATCCATTTCTCTGTGGTACCCTTTACTTTCCTGAAGAATTGTTGGGTTTCACTGAACCATATCTTATTCCAGGAGCTTTTTATGGTTGCTTCTATGTGATTTCGAACGTCGCCGCCGGGGGTTTTAGTTTCTTGGCGCTGATTGGTTCTCCCCGAAGCAGCAAGTCTGTCGGCTTCTTCGTTGCCAGCAATTCCTTTATGTCCAGGAACCCAGCAAAATGTTATGTTCGGGTTTCCGTACTTGTCCAAAGCTTGAATCCAAGGGTGGCGAGATTTACCACTTTCCAAAGATTCCAGAGCGCTGGCTGAATCAGTGAAGATTACTACAGGACGACTGCAAGGAATTATTGTTTCTACCTCTAGCTTTAAGGCTGCTGCCTCTGCGGACAAGACTGACCAACGGTTAGGTAATCTAAAGGATATAGTAATATCTGAACCGTATATACCGAATCCAACTTTGCTTCCGATTTTAGATCCATCTGTATATAATTTGTAGTAGGATTTGTACTTGCTTGCTACTAGCGAATGAAATTCTGCTTGAGCTTTCAATGAAGAATCTGAGGTTGATATTTTTTGCTTCAGTCGCCAATCAATTCGAGGTTCCAATTCAATCCAACTCCGGTCACTCACTCTACTTGAAGGTGCTGCTCTTGGAAATGGACCTCCTGTTAGAGTACGATAGAGATTTTTTGCTACCGTAAAAAGAAGGCTTCCAGGAGGGTTTGGGTTTGATCTTTCGATATATGAAACTGCACGTTTAGCAACTACAAGTGTCAACAAGTAGTTGAATGGTAAAACTCCGGCTTCGACGCAAACAGATTTGATTGGTGATGAGGGGAGAACGCCTGAAGCTTCACGGACCATTTTATTATAAAATGGTGCCAGCGTCTTTATAAAAAGATCGTAGTTACGACATGTAATCTCTACAGCGTAGAAGTTTTTTGAAAGAATTAGACTATTTCCAATATTTAAGATAGTGTTACGGCTACTGGTTGTCTGGTACCGACTAATTATTCTCCCGAGATTATTCCTTTTGTGTAGATCTGCTCGTATTTGCTCAAAATGGTGGTTAAATGAGAGGTGTCTATCTAAAGATACTCCAACTATTTTGATTGTTTTCTTGTAGGGAATCTGAGTGCCATCTACGGTAATGACTCGAGACCAAGGGTTGTGTCTATGCTTACATAAGTGAGAAATACAACATTTTTCTGTGGCCATTTTGAATCCCACCGTAGCTGCCCATTTCGCAACTGCTCTAATTGCTGCTTGCATTTTGATACGGACACGCGTCGCGTTTTTTTCTATCACGATCAGCACTATATCATCTGCATATACAATTATACGCACGTCTTTTGGGAAGCATTTGAAGATGGACTCCATGGAGATCAAAAACAACGATACAGCCAAGACCGATCCTTGTGGGACTCCATTTTCCTCTACATAAGAGCGTGAAAGTTGGTTTCCGATAGCTACTCTGAAGCAACGAGAGGACAAAAATGATCGAATGAAGGCGGGTAAATTACCTGCAAATCCCCATTCCTTAAGCTGACGGAGAATGCCTTCACACCATACACGATTGTACGCTTTTGAAATGTCAAGAGTGTCTATATCTACATGGAGATTTTCCTTCAGCGCTTGGCCCCGGGCCCCCACAATTCTTATGTACCAAAACCAACCTTTTTTGTACGTTTTGGGGCCCCCACAAGCTGTCGGCCCCGGGGCCCCCTTCCGGCTAAATCCGGCCCTGGGTACGCTATTAGGTCTGGTCCGTGGGATTGTCCTGTAGCGTGGTCTAATGCCCATAGGAGTTCAGACATCGAGAAGGGTTTGTTGTACAGTTCACAGGGGTGATTTGTATTGATAGGGAAAAGTGTTGGATTCTGCTCAATTTGTTCTTTTTTTCTTAGAAACGAGTCTGGGTATAACGATGTCGCCGACATAGAACTGAAATATATTCCCAACTCGTCAGCAATCAGTTTAGGATCGTCGGTTTGATGGCATCCAATAGTTAAATTAAAACCAGTGTGGCGTCTTTTCCCTCTTAGTGCATTCAGTCTATGCCAAACTTCTTGCGTGTTTGAAAGGGGGCTTATACCATCAATAAATTGCTGCCACGAGTCTTTTTTAATCTTCTTTATTGTTGACCTACATTCCCTTCTTGCTGCTTGCCATTGCTCTTTTTTAGCGTTACGATTTGGGTCATCTGGCAGAGCACGTTTCCAGGCCCTTAGCGCCTTACGTCGTGATTTTAATGCAGCTTTAGCTTCTTCATTCCACCACGGAGTGGCCTGTCGCCCTGGCGTGCTCGATGTTCTTGGAATATGTTCCTTGGCCGTTGCAGTAATAATGTTTCCTAATTCCACTGGGGAGTATTCTCGATCGACATTTATGTTGTTACAGATAGCTGATTCAAAAGCTGGCCAATTCGCGCGTTGGAAAACCCATCTACGTCTTCTGCCAGTAGTTGAAGACTGTTATTATCAAGGATTTCAATTGGATAATGATCACTCAAACCGTCTAAGACGAATTAAGTACTGTCCATTTAATTCCACCAGTTAATTTTCGTTATCTTTGCAGATACGTATTTCGACCACAACTGTGTGGTCGTCTTCAGTGTCTTGTACTTGACTCGACTTGAAGAAAACAATCGCAACTTACACTATTTATACTACGCTAGGTACCTAATCTAATCTTATTTGCCTACTTTATTTACCTATACAGTAAATTACTTTATTGTTTAGGTAGAAACTTGAAGAGCCAAGAGCTGCCATTTCCCTGATCCTTATTCAACAGCGCTGTTTGTACCTGTCGGTGGATTTCCAAACTCTCAGCTACATCGAGTTTCCATGGGAAGAGACATTTCTTAAGATTTTAATATTTGATGCCGTAATTGGGTGATTTTCCTTATACACATGTTCTGCTACCTTAGATCTAAATTCGTAATGTAATCCCTTATCGTTTTCTCTTTTCGCCTTACTCACTTCCGCCATATGTTCCTTGAACCTTATATCTAATGATCTTTTGTTTGGCCTACATAGATTTTTTCACATTGGGAACAACTTATCTTATAAACGCCTGCCTTATTCAACATTTCTACTTTATCCTTCGTTGAACCCAATAGAGACTTGAGTTGGTTGCTTCTACTGGAGAATACTAGATCGATGCCGAATTTCCTTAGTCGAGGGCGTAGCTGGTTGGTGATGTGTTTATCATATGGGACCGAAACTCTTTTCAGCGGCTCCTCTATCGGTGTCAGCGTTGTATGTCCATTTCGTCGTAGGGTCCTTTCCTTCTTGTTGATGATCGCTCGTATAGTCCTCTCCTCTTTCGAGGCTCAATGTTGTATTTGCTTCCCTACTACAAATACAACATTGAGCCTCGAAATCTACAGGAAGCCCACGAACACCATGAGAGTCATCCCATATACATCGAACCATTCGTACCAACATAAAATGGCAGCATTTCATCACATGATCCACAGGATGCAGACGATACCCCTGAGCGAAGAAGGAAAAACGAAGGAACTACAATACATCTTGGAAACAGCGAAGATCAACGGATACCAGGAGAGGACTATACGAGCGATCATCAACAAGAAGGAAAGGACCCTACGACGAAATGGACATACAACGCTGACACCGATAGAGGAGCCGCTGAAAAGAGTTTCGGTCCCATATGATAAACACATCACCAACCAGCTACGCCCTCGACTAAGGAAATTCGGCATCGATCTAGTATTCTCCAGTAGAAGCAACCAACTCAAGTCTCTATTGGGTTCAACGAAGGATAAAGTAGAAATGTTGAATAAGGCAGGCGTTTATAAGATAAGTTGTTCCCAATGTGAAAAAATCTATGTAGGCCAAACAAAAGATCATTCGATATAAGGTTAAAGGAACATATGGCGGAAGTGAGTAAGGCGAAAAGAGAAAACGATAAGGGATTACATTACGAATTTAGATCTAAGGTAGCAGAACATGTGTATAAGGAAAATCACCCAATTACGGCATCAAATATTAAAATCTTAAGAAATGTCTCTTCCCCATGGAAACTCGATGTAGCTGAGAGTTTGGAAATCCACCGACAGGTACAAACAGCGCTGTTGAATAAGGATCAGGAAATGGCAGCTCTTGGCTCTTCAAGTTTCTACCTAAACAATAAAGTAATTTACTGTATAGGTAAATAAAGTAGGCAAATAAGATTAGATTAGGTACCTAGCGTAGTATAAATAGTGTAAGTTGCGATTGTTTTCTTCAAGTCGAGTCAAGTACAAGACACTGAAGACGACCACACAGTTGTGGTCGAAATACGTATCTGCAAAGATAACGAAAATTAACTGGTGGAATTAAATGGACAGTACTTAATTCGTCTTAGACGGTTTAATACATTCCACTAAACGAGCTTAATATATTTTTCTGATAATGATCACTGCCTGCTGGCTCCCGATGAATGCACCAGCGGACTTTGCTGATGATACTACTCGAACAAAGCGATAGATCGATTCCTCTCACCGCGCGTATACGTGTCGCTTCCATCATTCAAAATTATTAGATCATATTTCTCACAAATTCGAACTATTGCTCTTCCTCCGCTATCGTCACGAGGAGAATCCCATGCCACGTGATGCGCGTTAAAGTCCCCCAGTATCAATAGAGGTGGTTCTAGTTGGGAGATTAGATGGTCAAAGTCATGTTCTAGATTTGGGGATGACTGAACAGGAACATAGAGACTAACGACTGTACAGCGAAACTGTCCCATAAGTTTTGTTGCAAGTGCAAGCATTGGTGTGTTTAGCTGGATGTCTAAATGTGGTTCATCGATTCGTACCGCGAGAGCGGTCCCTTGGAAAGTGTTGTTGCCAGTCACAGTGCGCCATGTGTACTTTCCACGAAGTAGAGGTGATAGATTGCGTGTATCATTGTGTCGAAGGTGGTGTCCTTGTATAGCCAAAATTGTTGGTACGTTGTTTCCGTTTATTAGGTGGACTAGATCTGGAAGATTTCGGTACAAGCCATTGATGTTCCATTGAAACGCAATACGGCGGCGATTCGCCAAAATATTAGTGCGTTGTGTACTCGTTGAAGTAGTAGGAGATGATAGTGATTCGACAGAGGTCCTGGAAGAGTATTCATGCGGGTTTTCGTATTGAGAAATCCCATTGAGTGCTACTTCTTCATTGGTAAGATGAAGTGAGGAGGTCACTTCTCTCTCTCTCTCTCTCCTCGAGCCAGCGGGGTGTAACGACCGATCGAGAGACAGCTGTATCTGAAAAGTAGTATTCCGGTGTAGGGTTCATTGGATAACTACATGTGTTCAGTTGTGAAATACTTGCCCTTGTTGGAGGGCAATCCACGTCGACTGCCGCCAGAGGCTCATCGAGCGAGCTCGGAACATCCCTGGTCAGGGTCGACGTGGAAGGCCTCGCGCTTGGCGAATCAGTTGTTCCAGCTACAATTGTTTTCCTCGATGACTGTTGAATTTGAGACTTTTTGGATATGGCGTATTGCAATCCCAATGGCCTTGATGATTTGTGTGTTGCCCTTAAAAATAAGCTGTCTACGCTGACTGCTGCCAGAAGCTCTTCGAGTAAGCTCGGAAATTCCCTGGTCGATGTGGATAGCTTTGCGTTCGGCGAGTCGGCTGGATAGATGAAAATGCTGTTTGACGATGTACCTTGTTGCACTTGTAGATTGCATAGTTGATCATAAATAGTTGAATCGGTTAGAGCGGCAATTGGTAGAGAAGTCCTTGGATTGGCGTTTGTGTCGAGGGATTCATCATGTCGCAGTTGAGCCTGTTGATTAGCTTTTTCACCTCGTCGTTGTTGGTCAATATTCCTTAACTGGATTTCTTTTGGCATAGCGTGTTTGAGGTTCCGTTGAATGTCCATTATCTTGTCAGTTTGCATTGCAGGGTCAATATTACTGGAGGGTGGATACTGTGATTACTCGTCTATGCCTATATTATTTTCGCTGGTGTCAGGTGGCAAGGATGGTCGTTTGAAGTGATTGTGCCTAGCTTCGGTCGGGGATATTTCCATTGCGTGTTTTCTGCTCTTGCTTCGCGTCCGTTTGTCGCAATCATTTAAAGATATATTCTCGTTTCTTTTCATACTGCTTCGTGTTGATGGAGGCGATTTCGGAGTTTGATCTTTTCTCGATTGCCGTTGTGGGAGCTCGCTGTATTCAGCAGAACTTGCTGCAGATGTCGCTGGTTTTGTTAGCGAATCCTGTTGCCTATTCTTTAGTGAGTCACCTCGGGTCTGTTTACGAAATTCGTTTGTGATAGATGATAATTTTGATCTTAGGGATTCCACCTCGGCACGCAGTTCAGCAATAATTTTGTCTTTTGCTAATTCGGACTGATTTAACCGTTTTTGAATCTCGCTTGCCATAGTATTCTTTCTGTTCTCTTCTGAATGAATCCGCCGTGCCTCAGCGCTTGAAACTTTGCGATCGATTCTCAATCGAATGATGCTCTCTTCGTCCTTGTATCGTGCACACGATCGCGAGGTAAAAGAATGAGATCCCTTGCAGTTCTTACAGAAAAATTCGCCATCACATTGCTCTCCGTCGGTATTATCATGCGTTTGTGAACATTGTTGACAACAGTTTTCTTGTCTACAATATTTGCGGGGATGGCCAAAAGTGCCGCAATTAAAGCAAATCATTGGTGCAGGATAATACACACGAACGGAAACTCGAAGTCTTCCGAAATATACGAAATCTGGAAGAACAGTGCCATGGAAAGATAATACTATTAGTGGAGTATTTCGAATGTCTCTATTCTAGGTATTCCAAAAGTGCTGTATCATCAACATCTGTAGAGTCTGGTTCGTAGACTATGCCTTGCACTGTATTCAATGTGGGGTGTGAAATCACTTCAACTAAAGAGCCATCGGTTAGTTGGGATATAGTGATCGCCTTATTGTACACTGTTTTTGAGCTAGTGCGGATAAGGTAACGAATTTCACGACCTTCCTTGCTGTTAGAGTATTTCATTGTATCACTCACCCCAACTGCCAAATCAATCGATGTGCTAACTATGAATGGATTAGGTAGTGGTTTTGGGTGTTCGTTGCCCTGGGAATCCATTTTGCGGCGCATGAGTAATATCATAGATTGGCCGAGTTCATCATCACTCAACATCCAGTTAGGTAGGCGCGTCGTTCTTATCGTACCTCCAGGATCATCGGGGTGCGTTCCAGGAGGACTAGGTTGGTTCCTGGCCATTTGGCCAGGATAATTGTCAAACTTAGCTACCCGTTGAAGATTTTGACCGTTAATAATAATATAAGTAGACCACTGTTTTGGAATCAATTACCATTCGGGCTACCGATATGCGATGAACGTAGTTTGCGAAA
The DNA here is from genome assembly GCF_024139115.2 of Armigeres subalbatus. NCBI lineage: Eukaryota > Metazoa > Arthropoda > Insecta > Diptera > Culicidae > Armigeres > Armigeres subalbatus. The sequence goes on from NC_085140.1 coordinate 103,500,458, forward strand.
CAATGAACGATGCGAAACAAGCAAAAAAAGGCAAGACCACGCTAGTTTGCTTTGAGTCTGTGCACCCGCGGACCTCACTGGTTAAGATTTTGTCGCACTGTATGCCACCGATAATCGATTCTATTCGATAGGAAACGTTCACTGATCGATATTTCACTAATCGTAAACACTTTTAGGAATATTTCCAACGAAAAAACCGTGAAAAATCGAAAAAGTACGAGAACTCCAGACAAACGTATTTATATTAACCGTGTCCCGAACTCAATGTGAGTTTTGTAGTTGACGCGGGTAATGCGTTGCACTCTTGGCGACTCATGCCGAGATGTTGATGGTTGGTCGGGCGTACCAACGTTCAGCTGATCAGTTGGGTCGGTGAGTGACTGATCTGTCTTTCACCGGCATTCTCGGATTCATCCTTGCTCCACTCAGGCGTCGTGAGATATCATAGAGGATGCGAATATCGCCAGTTCTCCCCTGCGTCGGTCAGGGAGTCCACTCACGCTCGCTTGTCCCGCCTGCAGCAGTATTTAACTTCTTTTACGAGACCCCTTAGCCGTGCGGTAAGACGCGCGGCTACAAAGCAAGACCATGCTGAGGGTGGCTGGGTTCGATTCCCGATGCCAGTCTAGGCAATTTTCGGATTGGAAATTGTCTCGACTTCCCTGGGCATAAAAGTATCATCGTGTTAGCCTCATGATATACGAATGCAAAAATGGTAACTTGGCTTAGAAACCTCGCAGTTAATAACTGCGGAAGTGCTTAATGAACACTAAGCTGCGAGGCGGCTCTGTCCCAGTGTGGGGAAGTAATGCCAATAAGAAGAAGAAGACGAGACTCGTACTTGGCTACTCTGGTTCTTGCCCGCTCTTTCGCAGCCTTTGCTTCTCTACGCTCCTCGATTTTCCGCCAGGTTGCATCTGTAATCCACTCCTTCCGCTGAATGCGCAGCTTACCCAAGTTGGTCTCGCTTGTTTCGATAAAGGAATTCTTGATGGCCGACGACTGCTCTTCTATGCTGCCACCTTGCGGAACATCTGCTGCCCAAGTTCCAGTTCTTCAATAAACGATCTCTCCACAGTTGGATCTTCTAGTCGGCATGTGTTGAATCGCCGTCCGAGTATTTCCTCTCACCGCTGAATCCGAGCAATGCGTAATCGGATCTCGCCAATTAGAAGGTGATGGTCAGGCGCGATGTCAGCCCTGCGTTTATTCCGGACATTAGAATGCTCTGTCTCCATTTTCGGCTGATACAGATGTGGTCGATTTGATTTTCAGTTTGTCCATCACGAGAGACCCACTGTGCACTGGTCGATGGGGAAAGTGCGATCATCCAATCACCATGTCGTTATTGCCACAGAATTCTGTCAACAGCTCACCGTTTTCACTCATTTTACCGATTTGGGTTTCCCGGGTTCAAGTTTGCACTCAATTTGGTTCGCTTTTTTTTCCACACAGCGCTCTGGATTTTTCAAGACCTTCACGTTTTCGTAATTCAGGTAACCACTATTAACAGTCCTTACAAATAACACATTTGACCTCCCGATTATATCCAACAGCAGTGCACATAAAACATTTTCTTTTCTTCGCGGAGGCTTGAATCCAAAAACCTATCGGTGATTTATGACCAACTCTTGCAATTCTGAATGTTCACCGGCGAAACAAAATTTTAGGCTTTGAGCCTATGTATGAAATACTGAAGAGATTTTTTGGCGTCATGTTTCAAAACTAAGTTGTGTATGCCATCGCTATCATCGTGAGCACAGCAACTACTTTGTAGCATTATAGCCCATAATCCATAAAACAATTGGAAAAAGAAAAACAGCGACACCATTTCCGACTGCTGTTCACTTTATTTAATCTGATTCCAACTGGAAAAACACAACCAATTGACAATTTCCGAGCTTTTCACTCTCAACTCGAGGACCAGCACCAGTTATGGTTTCCATTATTGGCTTTCCAAGGTTCATTCTCCACTCGAGAAATTGCGAACCGAAAAGTATATGAAAACCATCCGAAACCGAAAAGGTACGTCTGATTCCTATTCAGTGGCATAAAGCAGAAAACAGCCTTTTTAGTGCTTTTCTCGGGTCGCCTGCTGGCGTGCACGGCTTCATCGCCGTCGAACGTCCCCCCCATCTTCGTACACATGTACACACGGAGGGTACGTGTTTGTTCTTTCCTGCCCTCCCACGGAAAAGAATCACGGGAGTCAGTCGGAAGCACGGCAGGGCAAGAGGAGAATCGTCCTTTTTGCCTTTCGCTGGCAGTACGACAGGATTGGCTGAAAGCCTGTGATTTCACTGAGAAAATGAATAAATGATAGAGGTTGAAACATGCCAGCTGACGGGGAAGGATAATTTCTGCCCTCAGCTATGTGAACTATCGATATTGCTGTGTGGCATAACACTTTATTTTAATAACACTTAATATGTTAACAGTGAACCTGTTAGATAATTCAAAAGTGGGTGGACGTATGGTCTGCAGCAGTGTTGGTAGAATCATACTCAAACCTGAATCATCGAGGCTTCATGCACGAGCTAACTCGCTTCGCTCACTCACCGAAAAATGATTTCGCTCTAAAAAACGCCAAAACACAACCGAGGCGCAATTTTTGTTTATATATGCATGCATTAGACATTGTTTCAAGCAAAACAAAAAGTTAATGCAATGCATTCAAAAATGAATAACACGTAAAAATCATGCAATGATGCAAATCGCGATTCGAATCATGAGTGATTCTCTGGGCCATGATTCTGATGGGAATTGACTCACGCATGATTTGAATCGCCGATGAGATTTGAGAATTTGATATTTTACCAAAACTGGTCTGCCGACCAGCCTCTTGATCCCAATGAACCACCATTTCAAAAAGAAATTAGAAATTATTATGTTTTCTACTCTAGTGCTTAACTCTCTTACTCTCTTTGCTTTTTACCTTACCATCTGCCAATTCGGTCCTAAAATGAAAAATCGATTTTATCTCAGGGATCGGTTCGACCGCTCTGCTTTCTTGTATTCTTCTTGCCGCAACGGCATTCGAATTGACCATACACGACGTTCGTACCCTTTACTGCCTGCTTCTAGCTCCCATGGTTTCGGTTGGCAGCCCTTTTGCTTGCAATTCGATACTAAACGGGACACACAAGCCATCGTTCGAATCAACACCGTCCACTTCGAGGTCCGCCAATAATCTATCAAAACCGCTGGCAGCTTCACTTCAGTAGATGCCTTTTCGACCAATCTTCCTCCCGGTCGTACAGGAACTGCGATCCGCGTAGCACCGAATTATTCTGGATTTCCTCCGCACTTCGTCAGTAGGTCTACAACGCCCAGCCTCGTCGGTACCCAACGCCAGTCCACTAGTATTGTAAAGCTGAGGATATCTTCATCGCGTAAATCAACAAACTGTTTGAAGCGACGATAATCGGATCCAAGATATATTACCACCTCTGTAAAACTCCACTTTACGAATCGGTAGATCCGGCTAGACAGCTGCCAGAAGCTCCAGACGGGAATACGGTAGTTGTTTTAGTCGGACTACCTTCGCCCGGACCATCACTTATGTTCACCAGCTGTCCCGAATTTCCTCAAAATTCGAAGTGCCGAAAGATTTGCATGGTAACTTGGACGCCAGAATTTCCGCCAATGTGCTCGTCAACCGTGTCCACATTCTGAATGAAAGGTCATCCAATGTATCATCCAACTGGACTGTATCTTCGAACTTCAAAGCGGTCTCAAAACTGACGACTTCCGACCGATCGAATTCCATACTATGTTCAACTTTTGTTTGTATTTCGCAGCTTTATCTTCGCAAAAGTGTGCCACCGAGTCACTGCTTTGTTCGGCAACCTTTGAGCAGTTCCGAATTTAGGAAAATGTCATTCACCGATGTTGTTGACGACGAGGTTGTTTGGCGAAAAAAATCTTCACTGCTACCCCAGCAGTATGAGTATAATGCATCAAGTACCGAACATTCTGTTTGGGTGACTCCAATATTGTTCGAGTGTTGAACAACCCAAACATTTCCTTCGATTCCTTTGCTGACATCAGCATCTCTACGCAACGGGAGTAACTCTCGAAGCGTTTAATATTCCCGTTCCACGTCACAGACGAGACGACTCTTCGTCCAGAAGCGCTCCGACTTCTGTTTCTCCACATCTTTAGGCCACTCAGCGATATCAATTCGCCGGAATTCATCGCAATTTCTGATCAGGTGATCCGTTTGCTCACAGATCCACCGACTGACTGCATCGCATCAAGACTCTTCGCTTCGCATGTGCTCAAATTAATGCTCATACTCAACTCCTTTTTCGTGGTGTTCTCTCTCCCAGGACGCGCTCGCTCGATCACTGACAGCAGTGTGAGCTTCGTAAATTCGGATACATCCGAAACGATTTCGGTGGTGTAGTTCTCAGCGACTTGAACCGGACCCAGCCCAGGTTTTAGCTCGGCGGCAGCTTGCAAACCAATTCTTGCACCACCATCGTATTGTTGAGGTGATCTCTGAGCTTCAAGATGATCGCAAAGTTGCTTTACCGTGACCCCGAAGTTATTGCAGATCTCCAGCCGATCGCCCCTCGTTGCAGAAGCCGCAGTATCATTAGCAACTCCTCCAACCTACCGAATAGATCGATTTTCGGAGTGGCTTTCAGTCGTGAATAATAGCGTTGGCAATTTTATTTCATCGCCGACGTTTCGATCCGGGGATGGGATCTTTTTCAGGGCTCGATGGCAGTCAATTTGTTAATTACCGCTATATTCGTACGGAATTTTGCCATCGAGCCCTGAAGAAGATTCCATCCCCGAATAGAAGCGTCGGTGATGAAATAAAATTGCCAACGCTATTATTCACGATTAAAACCCACTCTGAAAATCGAACTACAAAAACAAAACAAGCAGTCGAAATTCATCCACTACCGAATATATTCAGCAGATCAACAATAACATGCAGAACTAAATCCAGCAGACCTTGCCGACTTCTGACATCGAGTGCGTCATCTTGTAGGCAATCCTGCAGCCGCTTCAAGTTCTCCAAGTTCGTAAGCCCGCATGCCGTTGATAAACAGCAGCCAGATTTCCGGCTCTCCACGATATCTCGAAAAATGCAGGTATAGGGGAGAGTGTTCCCAAACCGATCCCCGGTCCTAAACCGACCCCCCGGCCTATCTCACAGATGGCGTTGTCGGCGATTATGCCTGTATTGTCAGTAGAATATTGCCACAGCACTACTAATTTGAACGTAGGCACGCATATTCCAAGGTTGTGTTTTTCGGAGGTTTCGAGTCATATTGTGTTTTGACTACGCCATATTGTGTTCGAATTGATTTTTAGCTGCAGGAGATATCGGTCAAATATTTTTAGCGTGGTACTTCTGAATCTGTAAATTTTACCCTTATTGAAGTTAGTAAATCGAAAATTTGTACATTCTCTATGGAAATCAGATGATTTGGATAAGACAACCGTGATACGATTGTGAGAATCACTTAGAACAGCGGTTCTCAACCTGGGGTACATGTACCCCTGAGGGTACCTTCGCTGGGCCCAGGGGGTACCTCGGACAAAAGTGAATAAGGCGGATTTTAATCAGTTTGAATCAAAACTTGACTCACCGACAATCTGGAGTTCGGATAGAAAAATTAATCAAAAAGGTCTCCTATACCCTCATTTGACCCATTGTCACCCCCGACGACGGAATGTATGTTTTTTTTACATCGAAATTTTGTTTTGTACATAATATGCATGGCGATCAATAACTCAAAGACTATTGAATCTACCCTCCACAACCAACACAGTGGATGAAGGACTGAAGGACAAAAAATCAAAAGGACAAAACGACCAATGAACAAATTTTAAAAATCTTCTATACAATCTACCTGATTGAAACAAAATGTTGAATGATATGTTTAGAATATGCCTCTGAACTATTTGAGAGACAAGAAGGCTTTTTTTTCGAAAAGATCAATTGAATCGTTGCAAGAAAATTTGAAGCATCCTTCTTCGCTTCTCGAAACCTTTTTTCAAGAGGCTGGGAAACCTACTTTCAATATGCTCGGAAATATTTTTTCAAGAAGCCCGAAGCCTCCTTTCAAGAAGCCGGGATGCCTCTTTTCAAGAGGCCGGTAAGCCTCTTTTCAAGAGGCCGAGAAGCCTCTTTTCAAGAGGCCGAGAAACCTCCGCTTAAGAGGCCAGGAAGCCTCTTTTCAAGAGGCCGGGAAGCATCCTTTCAAGAGGCCGGGAAGCCTCCTTCCTTTCAAGAGGGAAGCCTCCTTTCAAGAGGCCGAGAAGCTTTCTTTCAAGAAGACGGGAAGCCTCCCTTCAAGAGGCCGGGAAGCTTCCTTTCAAGAGGCTGGGAAGCCTCCTTTAAAGAGGCCGGGAAGCCTCCTTTCAAGAGGCCGGGAAGCCTCCTTTCAAGAGACCGGGAAGCCTCTTTTGAAGAGGCCGGGAAACCTCCTTTGAAAAGGTCGGGAAGCCTCCTTTCAAGAGGCCGGGAAGCCTCCTTTCAAGAGGCCGGGAAGCCTCCTTTCAAGAGGCCGGGAAGCCTCCTTTCAAGAGGCCGAGAAACCTCCTTTCAAGAAGGCGGGAAGCCTCCTTTCAAGAGGCCGAGAAGCCTCCTTTGAAGAGGCCGGGAAGCCTCCTTTCAAGAGGCCGGGAAGCCTCCTTTCAAGAGGCCAGGATGCCTCCTTTCAAGAGGCCGGGAAGCCTCCTTTCAAGAGGCCGGAAAGCCTCCTTTGAAGATGCCGGGAAGCCTTCTTTCAAGAGGCCGGGAAGCCTCCTTTCAAGAGGCCCGGAAGCCTCCTTTCAAGAGGCCCGGAAGCCTCCTTTCAAGAGGCCCGGAAGCCTCCTTTCAAGAGGCCCGGAAGCCTCCTTTCAAGAGGCCCGGAAGCCTCCTTTCAAGAGGCTGGGAAGTCTCCTTTCAAGAGACCGGGAAGCCTCCTTTGAAGAGGCCGGGAAACCTCCTTTGAAAAGGTCGGGAAGCCTCCTTTCGAGAGGCCGGGAAGCTTCATTTCAAAAGGCCGGGAAGCCTCCTTTCAAGAGGCCGGGAAGCCTCCTTTCAAGAAGCCGGGAAGCCTCCTTTCAAGAGGCCAGGATGCCTCCTTTCAAGAGGCCGGGAAGCCTCCTTTGAAGAGGCCGGGAAACCTCCTTTGAAAAGGTCGGGAAGCCTCCTTTCAAGAGGCCGGGAAGCTTCATTTCAAGAGGCCGGGAAGCCTCCTTTCAAGAAGCCGGGAAGCCTCCTTTCAAGAGGCCAGGATGCCTCCTTTCAAGAGGCCGGGAAGCCTCCTTTGAAGATGCCGGGAAGCCTTCTTTTAAGAGGCCGGGAAGCCTCCTTTCATGAGGCCCGGAAGCCTCCTTTCAAGAGGCCCGGAAGCCTCCTTTCAAGAGGCCCGGAAGCCTCCTTTCAAGAGGCCCGGAAGCCTCCTTTCAAGAGGCCCGGAAGCCTCCTTTCAAGAGGCCAGGAAGCCTCCTTTCAAGAGGCCGGGAAGTCTGCTTTCAAGAGGCCGGGAAGCTTCCTTTCAAGAGGCTGGGAAGCCCCCTTTCAAGAGGCCGGGAAGCCTCCTTTCAAGATGCCGGGAAGCCTCCCTTCAAGAGGCCGGGAAGCTTCCTTTCAAGAGGCTGGGAAGCCTTCTTTCAAGAGGCCGGGAAGCCTCCTTTCAAGAGGCTGGGAAGCCTCCTTTCAAGAGGCCGGGAAGCCTCCTTTCGAGAGGCCGGGAAGCCTCATTCCAAGAGGCCGGGAAACCTCCTTTCAAGAGACAGGGAAGCCTCCTTTTAAGAGGCCGGTAAGCCTTCTTTCAAGAGGCCGGGAAGCCTTATTTCAAGAGGCCGGGAAGCCTCCTTTCAAGAGGCCGGGAAGCCTCCTTTAAAGAGGCCGGGAAGCCTCCTTTAAAGAGGCCGGGAAACCTCCTTTGAAAAGGTCGGAAAGCCTCCTTTCGAGAGGCCGGGAACAAACAATTCAATTTTCAAAGACGCATTGAAGTTACATGGTGAAAAATATGCAACTTAATGATTTTGTTTCGTGTTTGCAACATGAAGTTCAGTATTCTTTGTTTGTTTGTTTTCAAATGTCAAACACGTACTGCATTGCAATTTTAATGAAACATTGATTACAATTCGAACGTTTTTGACATCTTGATGCAACTTTTTCGTGCTTTGATGTTTTTCCAATCCCCTTATGAAACTGAATAGAAACAAGGTGCTTTTAGGAAGATGTTGCGTGTGCTACTTGGGTAATTACTTAGATTATCGTATTAACTTAGTATTTCAACTACTATGAATATGCAATCATGCAAACATAAAAATGACTTCAACGCCTTTAAAGCAACGAACCTTCTCCAATTTAATGACCAAATAATTTCGAAATTTTCCCAGTCAATCAAAAAACGCCAGTAACCAGCCGATTTTGGAGGTCGAAAATTAAAAATGCAACACATAAGCGTCGCGAATACAAATTTACTGTCGACCAATCACTAGGGAGTAAGAATCGTTCGAAAATTGTATCTCAATTTGAAGCATTTACCGTTACTTTTTGAACGTGTTTCTCTACATAACACTACCACACAAAGCCAAACAGCAGATTGAATTTCATTGTTTGCATTCAAGTGGTATTGGTAGGACCTTCATTGAAATGATAATTTTGTATTTATTATCAATTGTTTCCAGAATTTGAAAAGTTATCGTCGATTACAACTCACCTACTTTTCATTATCGTGCAACAATGATACAGCGCAACTCTACTGACACCTGCCCCGCATCCAGCCTGTCTGTTCCTTTTAAATACGCTTTCCAAAAATCTATGGTCCAAGGCTCTGCCCGATCGCCCTGTTGGTGTAGCCCTCCAACTACTTCTCCCCTTTCCGCTTGGGCTGTTCTTCCTTTGTCTCGCCAGCAGCACAGTTTTGCTCCTTCAGAATGCTAATACTTCTCTCGAACTGGCTCCGAATTGCCTCTCGATTGTGGACAAACTCCATCTCAGCGGCTAGTTTTAGCATCCAGCATCGTCCACTTGTGCTCTAACTGCAGCTTTTCCATCTCATGCTGAGCCAAGAGCTCCAGTACCTGCTTCTCTTGTTCTTGTCTTGTCTGATTTCTCGCTTAACTTTTCAAAAGGACCTAAGTAACATTTTTTTCATGAATTAATTTGAGTACATACTGCAATCAAAAGGTTTCATGTTGTTCTGTTGATAGCGCATTCAAATTAATTCATGAAAAAAATGTTACTTACACATTTAATTTTTTTACCGAGATCTCAGCAAAATGTTAAACTTTTACCGAGTTTCGCACAGCCGTGCCCCAGCAAACATGTTTTTTGCCGAGATTTCTGCCAAACTTGCTGAAAATCAACAAATAATTTGCCGAAAATCAGCTAACAAACGTCATTTTTGCCGGGATATCAGTTTTTATTTTGCTGGGCAGACGGCTGTGCGGATTTTTGCCGAGGTGCAGAATTAAAAGCTGAGTGTGTAGGTCCTTTTGAAAAGCTAAGCGAGATTTCTTCTTCCATGCTCTCTGCCTAGCGAATATCTTCTTCCTTTGAGAGTTGTTCCCCTTTCAACTGCTTCTCATTCAGATCTGTGTCGGTACCACCTTCCTGATCGGATCCTCTATCGTCCATTTGGCCTGCCTTCTTGCCACCTCGCACCTTACTTCTCATGTACGGAACCTTCTGCTAATGAGCACTAGCAGACACAAACACTTGACAGCGACAATTGGCTTTCAAAACTTCTTGTTTTGTGCCTGCGCAAAAGTATTAAGCCCCTTGCTTACACTTCCCTCATTAGAACCAATCCTTATTAATCGCCATCGACTCCGGTAGAGCATCATTAAGAAGATAAGAAGATACAAACCCTTAAGGACAAGCATCACAGAATCCAAAACAAAATTCACTCGCGTTTTCAAGGACACACCACTCAATATGAAAGCATCGCACAACTGTCATTTTCATTATTCCACGCATGCTGCGCCGCAGCAAAGGCTGAAATATTAAAAACATAAAAGTTGTCTACTGCCTCCGTATTGAGTGGTGTGCCCTTGAAAACGAATTTAGTTTTGGATTCTGTGATACTTGTCCTTAATATTTCCACATTCTCCAGTGGCCCTCCATGTTATTCAAATGCTTTAGATTCCATTAGTCAACATTGTTTCACTCCTTCCAACCATTTTCAGTGTACTCAAAAGATTTTCCATCGCTGAATTTCAGTAATGTATTCAGATTTTTTGTAACATGTCCAATTTTTGAGAAAAACGGGTTTTATTTTACAAAACTACGAATTTTCATTGAATTTTGGTTTCTCTGTTCTGTAAAGCTGGTTTTTTGCTTCCAACTTTGAGAATGAGGTTTGAATTACATAGAATGAATCTTTCATGATTCACGTTGTTGAATTTTATTTGAAACGTTCATTTGTTGTGAAAACGGAATTAATTTCACAAAAGAATGAATTTTCATAGAAATTTGGTATCTCTGCTCTGCATGCTGAATTTTGGCTTCTCACTTTTAAAATAACATTTGAACTTTGTAGAATAGACCGGCGTTGGCCGAATTTTGGTCGGCGGCGGCGGTGTTTTTGTCGTCACGCCGAAAGCCATTTCAGCCGGCAGCGGCGTGAATCGGCGTGGCGATTTTTTTAATACGTTTCTTCTAAATTTATTTTTTTTGCTTTTTTCTCGGAATATTTTCAAGACATTACCGGAAGAATCTTGAAAAATCTGATGAACTCCTTCCAAAAAATTCTTGAAGTTTTTCCAAAATATTCATTTGGAAATAAATTTCGGGTTGTTTACGGAAACTACTTTGAAGTTTCGAGAATTTTTCGGAATTACCAACAGAAGCTCTTTGATAATCCAAAAGAAAATTGTTTTGAATTTCAGCAGGAGATTTTTTGGAATTTACATAAGAAATTGTCCCAAATTAGTACAGGAAAATGTTCGGAATATTCGCGGAAAGTTCCTGTTGAGTTTCTGAATATTTTTCGAAATTTACTCAGAAAATTCTTCATAATTATAGAAGAGTGCGGCTAGTAGAATGAGTGTTTTAACGTTAGCTTTCTCAGTCTAGAAAAAATAAGACGTATAGTTTGGCATGGCCATCGTTAATACCGAAAATTCTTCAGAATATCCGCGGGAGACTCTTTGGAGTTTTCATAGGAAATTCTCTGAAATTTTCACGATAAATTCTCCGGAATTTGAATGGAATTCTTTAGAATTTCCACGCAAAGTTGTTCAAAATGTAAATTTCAATAATAAAATCTTTGGATTTCAACGGAAAATTGCTCGGAGTTTTTAAGGAATTTCGTTGGATTCCCAAGGAAAATACATTGTACAGCAGACGTTTGATAACTGCAAGTAATTTAACTGCAATGCTTTTTGACTGCAATTCGATAGTTGCAACAGTTTTGCAGTTATCGGACCGCTGAACTTTAAAACGTTGTCAAACAAAGTCGATGATAGCTGCATTGGCTGCACAATCAGGTGCACTTCTATTGGATCTGACGTCGACTGACAACCGTTTGATGTCTACACTGCAAAAAAATTTGACTTCTACTGGTAATGTAAACAATGAAACTAATGTAAATGCAGATCATGTAATCGTTTTCTCAATGTAATTATGCGTTGAAAATCATGCACATAAACAGAGCATGTATTAAAACGTATAAATACATTACCTTACCATTATTACTACACTCTGTTGACAACAATACTTTATTCACCATGAAAATTCATTTATAAACCATTTAGTTTACATGGTATTATGTGAACCGAAACAAAAGATGGCCACGCTTGCGACGATCTCGGTAGAAGGTACCTAAACAAAACAAACAATGCCGTCACGGCAGCTGCAAATGCAGCGGGAAACCTTCGTTTTCGACCACAGTCATACTAAAGTTAAGATTTTCCATTACGACTACAAAGCAACATCCATAATGTTGCATTTCCTCTGTGTACTTCATCAAGCGTTTACTTAAATCGTTGGAAAAAATTCGAATTCTTGCACTTCATCCAGTCAGATATTTCCCCATGACGATGCGCATACGTTTACTCAGAGCATGTAAATTTACATTACCTACACAGGACCCGATCACGACGGGTTCGATACTGGTATATTTGAATCGCCATAACTCAGAACCTGTTACTCTTTGGGCAACATTGGTTTCAAGAAGTGAAGATGGTAGAGTGGTATCAGAACGGGCTATCACTCTGCGGACCAGAGTTCGATTCTCATGTTAACCATTTTTTATTTATATAGCATAAAATAGAACATATAAATTTAAAACAACACAAAAATTTGAGATGATAAGTGATGTAAAAATAAAATGAAATGTAAATTTCTATCGTTTATCATGCTCCAATTATGTGCATGATATTTGATGTAAATGTGCATGATTCGTTTGAACAGTGTAGAATGCGTTGCAGTTATCGAACGGCATTGTCAAAAAGAAATTCTTGGGAAATTCCATAGGCTGAAAGCAAAATACGGCTGAACTGGTAATTTGACCAAAAAAGTCGTTTTCCCTAGCAGGTCGTTTGGTCGAAATTGTCATTTGGCCGAATGGGTCATCAGCCCGAAATGCAGTTTCGCCGAAATGGTCGTTTGACAGAATGGGTAATTTAGCTAAAAATGTTATTTGGCTCAAAAAGTCACATGGCCAAATGTCAATTACTGAACGGATAATATGGTCAAAAATGTCCACTCTTTTGGCCAAATGACATTTACGATCAGCGCACCGTAGTCTGCCGTGTTGAATAAGCTTAATAATATCCAGCCCTTTATACACCTGGTACAATTCGTGATTCATGCAGCGCCGCCAGATACCGTTCTCCTGTTTACCGCCGAGTATTGTTCGCAGCACCTTACGCTCAAAAACTCCGAAAGCTCTTCGATCAGCCTCCTTTAACGTCCATGTTTCATGGCCGTATAAAGCCACCGGAAGAATCAGAGTAGTATACAGCGCGAGTTTTGTTTTCGTTTGCAGACTACGGGACTTAAGCTGGTTATGAAGTCCGTAATAAGCCCTATTTGCAGCTGCAATACGCCTTTTCACCTCGCGGGTAACATCATTATCGCACGTCACTAATGTTCCAAGATACACAAATTCTTCTACCACTTCAAACTTTTCACCATCAAGCACCGTTTCGCTACCACCACCACTAATGAACCCACGTTGATTGCCAGCGACCATATACTTCGTTTTGCTGGAATTGATCGTGAGTCCAAATCTCGCTGTCTCCCTCTTAAAAGGCACAAAAGCCTCTTCCACGGCAAGGCGATCAATCCGGATAATATCGATATCATCCGCAAATCCCAGGAGCATATGCGATTTTGTGATAATGGTATCGCTTCTTTGCACACCAGCTCTCCTAATCGCTCCCTCGAACGCTATATTGAACAGTAGATTCGAGAGTGCATCACCCTGCTTTAATCCATCTAAGGTAACAAATGACGTCGATATTTCATCCGCAACCCTTACACTTAATTTCGATCCGTTCAACGTTATACGAATCAGCCGTATCAGTTTCGCCGGAAAACCATGTTCAAGCTTTATTTGCCATAATTCATTCCGTTTCACTGAACCGTACGCCGCCTTGAAATCAATAAACAGATGATGTGTCTGCAAATTGTACTCCCGGAATTTATCAAGGATCTGTCTCAGGGTAAACATTTGATCCGTCGTTGACCGGCCCTCATGAAAACCTGCTTGATATTCGCCGACGAAGGACTCTTCAAGCGGTCTCAATGTGTTGAACAGAATACGGGACATAATTTTGTACGCCGAATTAAGGAGGGTAATTCCTCGGTAATTGGCGCACTCCAGTCTGTGCCCTTTCTTAAAGAGAGAGCAAATGAGGCCGTCCTACCAGTATTTATTCTGCTCACCGATGCACCGTCACTTCCACTAGTAGTAGGAATAGGTAGGAATGGTCATTTGACAGAAAAAGTCATTTGGCCCGAAAATGTCCTTTCTGCAAAACAACCCTTTCGGCCAAACGGCATTTTCTGTCAAATGACCTATTCGGCTAAACGACTTCTTACTAAACTGCATTTTTGGTCAAACAACTTTTTTGGCCGAACGGCATTTTTAGTCAAATGCTCCTTTCGGCTGTATGTTGCTTTCAGCCAAACTACATTTTCGGGCAAACAATTTCCGACCTGATCAGTTTAGATAAACGTTTAGTTCGGCTTGGCTTGATGTGAATTGGTTAGAAGACTTTTGGCTTAACGGCCAATATCGACATAAAAAATAGAAAAGTTACGGAATTGTGTTCAATTGTCATTTGACAATTTCGCCAAACGAGTGGTTATTTTTTACCATGTTATCCATTCAGTAATTGACATTATGCATTATGACCAAAAGGCATTTTTATCTAATGCCTTGTGTGGCCAAACGATCATTTCGGTCAGATGACTTGTTAGGGCAAACGGCTTTCTCAGGCAAATAACCAGTTCGGCCGTCTGGTGCTTTCGGCCAATCGAATTTCCCAAGAATTTCTTATGGACAATGCAAAGCATTTTTTGTAGAAATCCAATGAAAGTCCTTAAACAAATACGACCTATTTTCCGTTGAGTTTCCCAAAGTTTTTTTTTTAATTTACATTTTGAATAATCTTCCGCGGAAGCTTTGAAGAATTTTTGAGAATTTTCTGTTTTAACGTTGCCAAACTAGGCATCTTAATTAATCTAGATTGAGAAAATCAACGTTAAAGCAACTTCCAATCAAGAGATCGTACAATTATGAATAATATCCTGTGTAAATTTTGAAGAGTACTTAACAGAAACTTTCCGCGGATATCCAGAATATTTTCTGTAGAAATTTGGAACAACTTCTGATGACTTCAACAACTATATCCTGATGAGATTCTCATGTAAAATCCCAAGAATTTTTTGCTGAAATTCCAAAAAAAATCCGTTGAGAAATCAAAAGAACTTTACTTGGTAATCCCAAAGAATTCCCGAAACATAAAAACCCAGATTAATCCACCTAGCGTTGGTGGTGCCTTTCTCGCATTTAGTTAGGACACCAACCTTATATGGGGTTTATATGGTCCGATGTACCATTTTCTTCATAACTTTTAAACGCAATGACCGATCGTTATAAAATTCAATAGTGATCAACAAGGCTTTGTCCCCGACCAGTTAGTCATAACAAAATTTTATCACAATTATATCAATATGTGTTATAAATAACAAAACTTGGAATAATTTTGTTATAAATTTTCTGTCCTAGATGGAGGAAAGAAAATTTCAAGATCGTCATAACATGATTATAACATAATGTGTTATGTTTATTTTCGCCGAAAAGAAAATTGCCTACATTTTTGGTAGATAGGAATTGGGAAACGAAACGAAGGTACCACATTCAGTATAACTTGAACATACATTCAAAGTTGAACCAGCTGGACAAAGTTAATTGCCTACATTATGGATAATCATAATCTTTTCAAGAACATAATTTGTTATAGTATAAGCGATTTTCATCTCTATTTATGTAACACAACGAGTTATATTTTTGTTTAATAAATAACACATTCAGTAATATTTTTGTTATAACTAGTAGAGATTTTGTTACAATTTTTGTTATTTTAACTACTAATGGTACATGTTCTATAACAACCGCTGTTATAAAAAAATGCTGTAACAAAATAACAAGCTCTGATATAAATGTGTTACCATCTACTGGTCGGGTCCCCTGTCGAATGGAACTTGTTGCGAGAAAATCGGTTAAGGATTTCTATATGAAAAGTTGGCTAATGTTTTTCTTAGCTTTTGTGCACACACATACACACACACATACACACACACATACACACATACATACACACGGACAGACAGACATGTGCTCAGCTCGTCGAGCTGAGTCGATTGGTATATAATACTATGGGTCTCAGAAGCTTCTACAAAAAGTTCGTTTTCGGAGTGAAATGATAGCCTTTCGGTACAACTTAGTTGTACGAGAAAGGCAAAAATCTATAAAATTTACGCGAGTATTTTCTAAGTTTTTAGAAATTTCAATAATAAATTGTATCAAACTTTCAAGATAACCATTGGTATTTTTACGAAAAATTCTCTGGTGTTTCAACGAGATGTTGTAGGGATCAATCAGGAAATTTTACGGACTTCTTCAAATTTGAATAGGCGTGGAAAATTATAGATTAGCGACGTGACAAAACGGGGCGTGCAAAAACTGTCGCACACCACAGAAAGCATATGGGTTATTGAATTTTATTTAGCGCAACTCATGTGCATTCTGCAAGGCCTATCCTATGGGCTTCAAACTATCTTCACAAAGTGAGATTCTGACATTCAGCTTTTCAGAGTAGAGAAAACAAATTTCTATGAAAATACGTACTTTTGTTTATTTATTTCCATTCTTCACACCAAATGTACGTGCTAAAAAAATATCATCCGATATGCATTCTGCAAGGCCCATTCTACGAAATGCATACTTTATTCTCAAAGTGAGAAACCGAAATTCTGCTTAGCAGAGCACAGAAAACAATTTTATGAATTTAATTCCGTTTTTCACAAGACATGTACGTGTCAAATTAAATCCAACAACCCATAAGCATTCTACATGGTCATTTCTATGAAATTCAAATTTCATTCTCAAAGTGAAAAGCCGAAATTCAGCTTTGTAGAGAATCCATATTTCTATGAAAATACGTACTTTCCCGTTTAACTCAAAAACTGGACGTGTTACAGAAAATCTGAATTTTGTAACTGAATTCAGCGTAAAAAAATCTGTTGAGTGCATTGCAAATTGTGGAAGGGAGCGAAAACAAGTTCAATTTTGTTGGATAGTGGATTATCCACAATATGACAAATCAACTCAACTTTTGTTGATCCTTCAGAATGGCAAGATTCTATAATACTTACGGATATTGTCTAGCTTCTCAAAATTATTCAATCCTGCATTCTTCATGTCCAGTAGACTCTCTATAGAGCCCAAGCTCCCCATTTTCTTTTAAATACTCATTTCTGTAATACATTTTCTTGACATTCCATTTCCTACGAATTCCACAAATTCTCCAGATTTAGTAGATTCATCATGCCATCCGGGACACTTGGTGAATAATATTTGCAAGGATCCTTTTTTAAATTGATTTTTTGGCAAACGAGTGAAGCGACCCGATGATTGAGATTTTTGAATGATTTTACCAACACTGTACACGACTAGAAAAGTTCATTTAACGTTACGTGAATTAGACCTTTTTCATATTTTGGTTCGACTTCGTTCAGGCAATAGACTGAAGTACGTGCTTTTTGGCCTCAAGGGCTTTCTGTCTGTGGCTTTTTTGCCGAACAGCTCGAGTGTGATAAAGATCATGGTTTGGTTTCTTTATTTTCATAACATCGTCTTCGTCGTCAGCAGTATGGAAATGGGGAAAAAAAGATATCAGACTTGCTAATACGGTTCTGTGTCTTTGGCTCGTTGGTTTGTTTTGGCAGTCATGGCAGTCAGATTGCACGCTTTTTGCAAGATGCTCCATGAAATTAAGCCACCAATTAACGTTAAGATAAGTGAAAACCTCCTTCATTGCATGGAGAAGATTAACTTCAACCGGAGCCAATTGGGATTTCTCAGCACACCACCTAAGTGAGTTGAAATTACTTTTCCCAGGAACCAACGATCATTCAAACTTTTTTCATGTACACACTCACTAACTAGGTCTGAGCGCAACAAGAACCCTAATCAAACTTCACCACAGCATCACACGCAGCAAGTTCCTCGCACAAACAACCCGTCCGGGTCAACTCCATGCTGGTATTCCGGTTTCCGATCCGGCTTTCTTATGTGCAAGGAGACGAAAGAACAATCGTTGCGTTGGAGTGCTCGTGTGGTGGATGGGAGGGCAAAGAAAAGTTCTTCTACCGACGACCGACCTACCAACACGTTCTCGTTTCGCTTCAGATGCGACGGTGGCAAAGGAACGACAAAAAATCACAAGAAAGCAAAAGAACCAATTCCCCTGTGAACAAAAGGCACTCCTCGGAATTTGCATGGCAATTTATGAGCACGAGACGTCAACAGCTTCCTTCCTCCGGTCTGCGGGCTACGGGTTGCAAGTTTATCAAAGAGCATTGCGATATTTGTTTGGATGTTGGTACCTGACGGTTCTTTTTGAACAGCGGCTTACTTCGAAGTATGTACTGTAGTTAGTTAGCCAGCATCTTACGCAAAGAATACTCTTCAAAGTGATCTGTGTACTCAAGAAAAAATATTCCATCGATAACTAGGTATACTATGAAGGTTGATTAGTGCTCAAGTCATGAAATTTGTTTATTACTTTTTGCGTTGACTAACGAGCTTGATTCTCGTGAATGATTGTATATTTCCTCGGGTCAATTTCCACCCGCCCCATGCGAGGAAGATTCAATTTTGACTAATTTCAGCTCAACTCTATCACTTGATTTGAAGTGGCACCTTGCTATAGCGTGCAGTTCATTTCACGAGTGAAAATAAGTTTGTAGGTGTTTTTGTTAACTTTTCCACATAAGTCGATACTAATATCAAATTTATTTAATGTCCAGGAGCTCTTGGAAGGTGTTCGTGGCTTTTCACGAAGTCGCCGGCCTTTATTTGTTTCTCTGTTGAATATTGTTTTTGTAATTCTTTCTTCCGGCATTCGCAATAAGTGACCAGTATATGTACTGCATTTTGCTTTATTTTAAACGATGTACAATATCCTATCTTTTTTAAAATAAGTTGGAGATCTCAGCTGCCGAATTAACGGGTTATATCAAATTATCAAAAAACAGAAAGGCTTTGATAACATTCTGAATCTGGAATCTCGATTCTCAAACACATGACTGCTCTGTTCTTCCAGCACATTTCACTGTCTCACATCAGTGTCTCCGGCTGAGCTATTTCCTAAAAAATAGTCAGTCAAATTCATTCCCTTTCGAAAGAATGGGATGGATACTTCCCCCCCCATTAGCTCTCGTCCCATCAGTCTCTCTTCTCTCAGGATTATTCAAGCTATTCGAAAAAGCGATTAACCACCGGTTACTTGAGTCTACCGAAAACCGGAGACGGAGCAAGTTTGTCTGAAAAACCTCCGCCATGGCCTAACTCGATGTCGAGAAGACATTCGACAATGTATGGCATGATGGACTGGGTTTCAATCAGGGGAGCGAGTTCAGATGCGCACGTTATCATCGCAGACGTCCCCCAGGGCAACATTCTAGGGCCCCGCCTTTCCAACATGTTTACCTCCGACATGTCAGAACCTGCAGTAGGCGGCATTCAGTCTCTGTTCGCAGATGACACCTTCATCGTCCACAAAAGTACTGTGATCAGAGCGCTAGTGGTAAAACTCGAACGAGGCTTGGATGCCCTAACAGAGTACCTCACCAGCTGTATCAACGCGGCGAAGACCCAGGTCATCTTTTCCCCCACTCTTAACCCCCTAAACATGTTCCTTTTGAGTACTGTGAAATCATCCTCAATGGCACGACTGACGGCCTCATTGACTACCTTGACTTGACCCTCGGAAGCAAGCTTCTTATTCGGCAATAGGTCGACAAGGCGATGGCAAAGTATACCATTTTTGTAGCGTGGACTGTACCTGCTGCTGGGTGCGTGAATCCAAAGCTTCCTCCATGCAGCGTATATGCCGACGAGTGCTAGTTCCCCATTGGAAACAGCGGGATGAGAACTTCCTTAATGCAGTGACCGACGGACCAGCGACGAATGCCTACCAATGAGTCACCTGCTTTGGGCGTGCTTACAGCGGCACTCTAGAAGTTAACCAAATATATTATATTAACAATATGGTTCACCTCGAGTTTTCCCATACAACGAAATGGCGAACAATTTGCCGGTGATAACAACATCATCTAGCGAGCAAAGAGGAATCTAAACATGTTTTTTTCTAGCTTGTGCTGGAAAACCCTTCTGCCATCTTCCGGTGAGTAGTCATACAGTTGTTCGATGACATTTTACAGTGTGGGGATGTCCATACATTTTTCAATAAATCGATTACCGGAATATCGACTTTGTTAAATGCAAACGTGCAAACACTACTGTAAATATTTCAATGAAGCAGTGCAAAGCAGACAAACTATCGTTCAATCTGTGAAAGCCGTTCCGCAAACATGACACTCATCCCATTGCGTTTTGTTATGTTGCGCTTATCATAATGAGTATGATTATTTTGTTACATTTAGACATGGAAAGTGAATTGAACAAGTCGCTTGGATTAAACGCGTCCAAACACCTTCGCTCAACTCACTTGAACGGACAGTAAGTTGAACAAGTTCAACTCTTGGCAAGTAAATTGCATTCAACTATGTTGTTCAATTCACTTGCCCTTTCAAAACGTAGCATTACGGTGAGATATTTCGGCTAAACTTAATTACGCCCATTTTTTTGTGCTTTCTCGATTTCGTATCCAATATCAGATATTTTTTGGGATTCAATAGATTATTTTTCGATACTTTCGCAAGAAAAAATAGTTGAACGTACCCGACCTTGCTCGGGATTATACTACAGTCGCTCTCCACATCTCGATATTGAAGGGACCATCGAGATAGGGAGAGCGGAGAGATCGAGGAAAATTCAAATGGGTACTAGATCCAAAACAGCTTATTGCTATGAAAAACGACAACAAAACAAATATCATTACTTATTGTTGATCTGTATTGTTATCGTCCAAATATGGTCTAGTAGCCTAAAAATTTGAACATATCGACATAAGGAGAGTGAATCCAAAACAAAATACGATTACAACACATCGGAATAGAAAGATTTCGAGATAGGGAAGTTATCGAGATGTAGAAAGCCAAAATGGACCGTGGAAACCATCGACATAGGAAGAGATATCGAGATATAGAACATCAAGATTTAGAGAGTCGACTATATTTTGCATTCTTACTGTCAATTGTTGAGTTCATTCAGCGCCGCAATCTAGATCATTTTTAGCGCGATCGTATTGGGTTTCCTTACAACTCGTACATCAAAATTGTATTTTCACAATTCATCAACTTTCTCCTCAAAATTTAGTGATATTTTATAACGCAGCTGTCCTCAAGACGAATTGATTAATGAGAAACCCGTACAAATCGGTCAACCCATTCGTGAGTTATATTGCCTCAAAGGAAATGCAAACTAATTTGTATATAGAGAGATTGTACCACAAACGTAATTATGTTTGAATTGTATTTATATCAGACTCTCATATCGGGCAGTTTGTTCACAAAAGTTCGTTTTTCTCTGTAAAATCATATTCAAAAAATGATAACAATTTGGGGATTCTCAAAAATGGGATTATGCATGCGAGTTAATTTGAAAAGATAAATAATCAAGAGATAAAATCAAGATAATTCAACGCGGTGTGTGACAAAAAAAATGAGCATCGCTAATACTTTCACTACGTGAAAATATAGCTCTTAAGCTTTCATTTCGTGACTATTTGGAAAAAATCTACCGAGGGGTCCCGAACAACTTTTTTTTCTCCCTTAAACGGAACCTTTTAGTTGTAAAACGATCAATTATTTACCACGTCACTACTAAATGAGTTTCCTCGATTTTTTTCTTCCAATCATCATATAAAAAATTAAGGAGGAATTGATTATTACCAAGTTATAGTCAAAATAACTTGTTTATTGAAGCTCAAGCGTCAAAGAGCATAACGAAGCCAAACTCGATAAATGTATGTAATCCTCTGAAAATGGCTGAGAAACGCTTGGATGGAGATTATGCACTGGTTCGATATCTTTTTTACATATATACCCAATTCTTTCTCAACACCTGCCAAAATTGAAACTTGTTATGCGAATGAATAAGTTTAACTGGTGTCATAAAATTATTCAAAACGATTGATCATGCTAAACAATAATCTACCATAGTAATATAAAACCCTTCCTTAGCCATGCGGTGATATCCCAAGTAACATTACAAGTTTTATTCCGCTCTAGGGATGGTTTTCAAGATCAATTCA
This sequence comes from Armigeres subalbatus, assembly GCF_024139115.2. NCBI lineage: Eukaryota > Metazoa > Arthropoda > Insecta > Diptera > Culicidae > Armigeres > Armigeres subalbatus. The sequence goes on from NC_085140.1 coordinate 103,522,385, forward strand.
AAAGATCTAATAATAAAACCCAATATTACACGACAACTTTCTGATGACCACTATAAGTGCAAAATATGGCCAAGTGGTCCTCTCTAGATAACCACTATAAACCTATTATAAGAGTATTTAGGGAAAAAAGGGAATTTGGGAGTTCAGTGCGAGATTTCTCTTGTTTCGGACAGCAGAACGATGGCGCGATCGGTCGAAATATTGTGTTCTGCTTTGCGCGGCCGGTAATAAAAATCAGTTCAGTGCGAGATTTCTCTTGTTTCGAACAGCAGAACGATGGCGCGATCGGCCGAAATATTGTGTTCTGCATTGCGCGCCCGGTAGGCCGGTAGTAAGTTTGTACTACTTTTCGCGCCCGATTCATGGCTAGGTAAAATCACTGTGTATAAATAATGGCACGGTCGTATCGCTTATCAGAGTGAATCCAGATCCAACGATGCCTACCAATTAACTGATAATCCTTCCTGTGGTTTTTGTGGAGACGCAGAGGTAAACGCGGTCTTCAAATAGCAAAAGCCACCTACTAACATTCCTTTCTTCTTCCTAACTGACTACAAGGACGTGGCCGGCGCCGTTATTGATCATTTGAATTTTAGAGTCACTGAAACTTGCACACTGAGAATGCTTGAACAATCCCAGTCAATCATTCAGTTGATTCTTTGTGCAATTTCACTGATTCTGGTCAATCACGGAGTAGCAACCATAGATATGTGTAGTCAGTCAAAGCTAAAAAAAAAGCTAAGCTAAAAAAGCTAAAAAAAAGGGAATTTGGCTGCGGCAGCTGTCAAAAAAAGCTTTAAAAAAAATTTAACAAGACGCACTCTCAAAATAATGTAGTTTTGAGCATTCAATTTGAAATAATTGTAACAGCAATATCCCTGATCTCCCTTAAATATATTGATATTTCTCCCTAATATATTTATAATGCAAATCAACTACCAAAAAAGTGTTTTACGTGGTGAAAACATTGTCTAATCATGAATGTCAGTGATAACTTTTACTTCATAAATTTCGATAAGTCAATATGCGGTTGACGTTTGAAGCTTTTTCAGCATATTTATGAGAGGCTTAATGATAGCAATAAAATTGACAATAAAACTGAGCAACTAGCTATGATGGTTGCTATTATAAATCCGCTATAAGAATTAAACAAATCCAAGAAGTGTGTAAATTGTTACTTGGGATATGCGTCTACAAAGTTGCTATCTTTTGTCTTAGAAATCATATCGCTCCGATGCGTAGTTAAAGATTAGATCAATTGTTTCGTAGATTCAATCAAAAAGCAAATTCATTTTACTACAAATTATGTGGCTCTTTCAAACAGCAGCTTAGTTTTCACCATATTTTTATAACCAATATTAGAACGCCGGTTTTCTATGATAGAATGAGACTTGCTGCCTGAGCCGTTTTTGGTTAGGTGCAGTCTTTTCCTCGTTGGCCTTCAGGGCAAAATCAATCACCTCTTGGGCCATAGTCGCTCTTCAAAGGAAGGAGAAGGCCTTGGTTGTGGCACCTTTGTCGGCCTTCTCGCTTCCCCCGGGTGGCTGATAAAAGCGTTCTGTTCTTGTCTTACGACTCGAACAGCATGGCGGTGCATCAGTAAGTTCTGTTTCAGTTCCTTACTGATGTTCTGCCTTCCGCTTGCGAACTCGATAATGTTATCGAGTTGCTCGACGACCACCCGTATCCCGGGTTGTGGCCTAAATATTGTACCCAAATCGAAAAGTAATCTAGATTATAGACACTATAGATTCCATAGACGAGCTTCAGCGAAGACGAGTGTAGCCAAATGAACTCTCAATTAGTGTAGCCAAACAAGCATGACGTCACGATTGAAATTCACGCAATGGAATGTGTGACGTCAAATTCGCGTGTTACACTTCTCCCTTCTCACATCTCACATCTTTATCTCATTTTTCACTTATTTCATCTCACTTCTCGCCTCTCATTTTTCTTTTCTCGATTTTAACTTCTCAACTATTTGTTTCTCACTTCTCACATCACACACCTCACTTCTCCCTTCTAACTTCTCACTTTTTGCTTCTCACTTCTCACATGTCACATCTGCTTTTTAGTTCTCACTCCTAACTTCTCATATATCATATCTTACTTCTCACTTCTCACATCTAACATCTCACTTCTTGTATTGAAATTCTCACTTCTCATTTGTCACTTCTCACTTCTCGGCTCTCACTTATCACTTCTCGGCTCTCACTTATCACTTTTCGTTTCTCACTTCTCGCTTCTCACATCTTACATATCACTTCTCGTATCGAACTTCTCACGTCTCACTTTTAAACCTCACTACTCACTAGTAGCATCTCATTTCTCGGCTCTCACTTATCACTTCTTGTTTCTCACTTCTAACTTTTCACATCACACATCTTGATCTCATTTCTCACTTCTCGTCTCTCACTTCTTATTTCCCGCTTCTCACTTCTTGCTTCCCACTTCTTACTTCCTACTTCTCACTTCTCCCTTCTTATTTTTCACTTCTTACATCTCACATCTCACATATTACTTTTCGTTTCTCACTTCTGACTCCTCACATCTCACTTCTCACTATTAACTTCTCACTTTTCGCTTTTCAAAAATCATTTTCCACTGCTCACCTTTTACCTCTCACTACTCGCATATCATTCCTTACTTCACACTTCCCACATCTCACACCTCACATCTCGCTACCATTTTCTCACTTCCCATTTCTCCCTTCCTATTTCTCACTTCTCACTTTTCACTTCTTACTTCGCCCATCTTGCTTCTCATCCTTCACTTTTCACTTTTCCCTTACCACTTCTCCCTTATTACTTCTCCTTTCTCATTTCTCATTTCTCGCTTCTCGATTCACACCTCTCGTTTCTCACTTCTCACATCTTAAATATCGCTTATCGTATCTAATTTCTTATTTGTTACTTCTTACTTCTCAATCTTTTTTTTCTCACTTATCGCTTCTCACTATGCACTTCCCACTTCCTATTTATCACTTTTCACTTCTCATTTCTCCCTTCTCACATCTTATTTCTCTATTTCATTACTCACTTCTCACTATTCACTTTGCACTTCTCGCTTCTCACTTCACAATCCTCATTTCTCCCTTCTTGCTTCTCACAACTCACAAATTACTTCTAATATCTCACTTATCACTTCTCACATTTCACATATTATTTCTCACTTCTCACTTCTCAATTCTCACTTGTCACCTCTCACATCTCATTTCTCACTACTCACTTCTCGCTTCTCACTTCTCACTTCTTTCTTCTCATTTCCTCACTTCTCGTTTCTCACTTCACACTTCTTACTTCTCCCTTCTTGCTTCTCACTTCTCACATTCCACATATTACTCCTCACTTCTCATTCGGCTTAACGGCTGTGGCCAAATGACCTTTGGGACTGACGGCCTTCGCTCTAATGACCCGCCATCGTACCTCCGTTAAATAAGTGTTTTTCCTTGAAAAAGAATATTTTTTCAAAAACCGCATAAAATCCGAAACTCGCGTAAAAACGACTTTTGCAAAAATCGATCAAAAATCAACTTTTTACGTTTACAATATTGTGAAAACTCATATGTGAATATGTACATTATGTGTCAGATATTGATTTGGAAAATGTATTAGAGGTATGCACTTTCCCTTCGATGGGACTCGAACCCATGACCCTACAGTACGCTAGACTGGTGCTTTAACCAACTAAGCTACGAAGGACCTCCGTCGGCCTTCGCAACCTAGCGACTACTGAATGAGCTCGAGATTCCCAAATTGGACGCATAGTCAAATCACTCGAGTCCCATCGATCGTAAAAACATTGAGCAAAAAACAATGACTCGGTCGCATCGCCGACTCACTGATAATCTTTCCGGTGGTTTTTGTGGAGACGCAGAGGTGAACACGGTCTTCAAATAGCAAACACCTTCCCTCTTCCTAACTGACTACAATGACGAGGACGGCGCCGTTATTGATCATGTGAACATTTAAGTCACTGAGAATGCTTTAACAATCCCAGTCAATCATTTAGTTCATTCTTTGTGCAATCACGGAGTAGCGACCATAGATATATGTGGTCAGCTAAGCTATACTGCCTATGATCTCGTATCAGTCCTTTGCTGGATTTTCTATTCATATGGGACAAATATGCGATTGTGGGCAGTATTATAGACCCTTGTCAAATGTATTTCTTGATTAAAAAAGTACATTTATTTGCTTAATTATGTAGGTCATAACAAATGGAGTTTTTTTTGGTTCTGAGATGACGAAAAACAAACTGAAAAAATATCAATTTGACCAAGAAAAGATTTTGTTAGAAAAAATCATTAAAAGCAGCGGTTCTCAACCTGGGGTACATGTACCCTTGGGGTACCTTCGTTGGTCCCAGGGGTACTTCGGACACGAATGCGTAATGGCGGATGTATTACAGTTTCAATAAAAACTTATTGATGAAGTTTTTATAATGATGAAGTAAATCAAAGACAAAGACTACGGGAAGAATATGCTTCTATTCTGAAATTTTGAATTTTAAGGTTCTGAAGCCTATATTTGGGAGACATTAAAGTAACGGCCCTCCTTAGCCGTGCGGTAAGATGCGCGGCTACAAAGCAAGACCATGCTGAGGGTGGCTGGGTTCGATTCCCGGTGCCGGTCTAGGCAATTTTCGGATTGGAAATTGACTCGACTTCCCTGGGCATAAAAGTATCATCGTGTTAGCCTCATGATATACGAATGCAAAAATGGTAACTTGGCTAAAAGAAACCTCGCAGTTAATAACTGTGGAAGTGCTTAATGAACACTAAGCTGCGAGGCGGCTCTGTCCCAGTGTGGGGATGTAATGCCAATAAGAAGAAGAATAAAGTAACGAAAAGCTCAGTAGCTTCGTTGTAAGAGCTTCGGAAGCCTCCTTACAAGAGGCTCGGAAGCCTCCTTACAAGAGGCTCGGAAGCCTCCTTACAAGAGGCTCGGAAGCCTCCTTACAAGAGGCTCGGAAGCCTCCTTACAAGAGGCTCGGAAGCCTCCTTACAAGAGGCTCTGAAGCCTCCTTACAAGAGGCTCGGAAGCCTCCTTACAAGAGGCTCGGAAGCCTCCTTACAAGAGGCTCGGAAGCCTCCTTACAAGAGGCTCGAATGCCTTCTTACAAGAGGCTCGAAAGCCTCCTTTCAAAAGGCTCGGAAGCCTTCTTTCAAGAGGCTCGGAAGCCTTCTTTCAAGAGGCTCGGAAGCCTCCTTTCAAGAGGCTCGGAAGCTTTCTTTTAAGAGACTCGGAAGCCTCCTTTCTAGAGGCTCGGAAGCCTCCTTTCAAGAGGCTCGGAAGCCTCCTTTCAAGAGGCTCGGAAGCCTCCTTTCAAGAGGCTCGGAAGCCTCCTTTCAAGAGGCTCGGAAGCCTCCTTTCAAGAGGCTCGGATGCCTCCTTTCAAGAGGCTCGGAAGCCTCCTTTCAAGAGGCTCAAAGGCCTCCTTTCAAGAGGCTCAGGAAGCCTCCTTTCAAGAGCTCAGAAGCCTCCTTTCAAGAGGCTCAGAAGCCTCCTTTCTAGAGGCTTGGCAGCCTGCTTTCAAGAGGCTCGGATGTCTCCTTTCAAGAGGCTCGGATGCCTCCTTCCTAAAGGCTTGGCAGCCTGCTTTCAAGAGGCTCGGCAGCCTCCTTTCAAAAGGTTCGGAAGCCTCCTTTCAAGAGGCTTGGAAGCCTCCTTTCAAGAGGCTCGGAAACCCTTCCTTCAAGAGGCTCGGAAAACTCCCTTTCAAGAGGCTCCGAAGCCTCCTTTCAAGAGGTTCAGGAAGCCTCCTTTCAAGAGGCTCAGAAGCCTCTTTTCAAGAGGCTCATAGCCTCCTTTCAAGAGGCTCGGAAGCCTCCTTTCAAGAGGCTCGGAAGCCTCTTTTCAAGAGGCTCGGAAGCCTCCTTCCTAGAAGCTCGGCACCCTGCTTTCAAAAGGCTCGGAAGCCTTCTTTCAAGAGACTCGGGAGCCTCCTTCCAAGAGCCTCGGAAGCCTCCTTCCTAGAGGTTCGCAAGCCTCCTTTCAAGAGGCTCGGAAGCCTCCTTTCAAGAGGCTCGGAAGCCTCCTTTCAAGAGGCTCGGAAGCCTCCTTTCAAGAGGCTCGGAAGCCTCCTTTCAAAAGGCTCGGAAGCCTCCTTTCAAGAGGCTCAGCCTCCTTTCAAGAGGCTCAGCCTCCTTTCAAGAGGCTCAGAAGCCTCCTTTCAAGAGGCTCAGAAGCCTCCTTTCAAAGGCTCAGGAAGCCTCCTTTCAAGAGGCTCAGAAGCCTCCTTTCAAGAGGCTCAGAAGCCTCCTTTCAAGAGCTCAGAAGCCTCCTTTCAAGAGGCTCAGAAGCCTCCTTTCAAGAGGCTCAGAAGCCTCCTTTCAAGAGGCTCAGAAGCCTCCTTTCAAGAGGCTCAAGCCTCCTTTCAAGAGGCTCAGAAGCCTCCTTTCAAGAGGCTCAGAAGCCTCCTTTCAAGAGGCTCAGATGCCTCCTTTCAAGAGGCTCAGATGCCTCCTTTCAAGAGGCTCAAGCCTCCTTCCAAGAGCTCAGAAGCCTCCTTTCAAGAGCTCAGAAGCCTCCTTTCAAGAGACTCAGAGCCTCCTTTCAAGAGGCTCAGGCCTCCTTTCAAGAGGCTCAGTAGCCTCCTTTCAAGAGGCTCAGGAGCCTCCTTTCAAGAGGCTCAGAGCTTTCTTTTAAGAGACTCAGGAAGCCTCCTTTCAACAGGCTCAGAGCCTCTTTTCAAGAGGCTCGGAAGCCTCCTTTCAAGAGGCTCGGATGCCTCCTTTCAAGAGGCTCGGAAGCCTCCTTTCAAGAGGCTCAGAAGCCTCCTTTCAAGAGGCTCGGAAGCCTCCTTTCAAGAGGCTCGGAAGCCTCCTTTCAAGAGGCTCGGAAGCCTCCTTTCAAGAGGCTCGGAAGCCTCCTTTCAAGAGGCTCGGAAGCCTCCTTCCTAGAGGCTCGGCAGCCTGCTTTCAAGAGGCTCGGCAGCCTCCTTTCAAAAGGCTCGGAAGCCTCCTTTCAAGAAGCTCGGAAGCCTCCTTTCAAGAGGCTCGGAATCCCTTCCTTCAAGAGGCTCGGAAAACTCCTTTCAAGAGGCTCGGAAAACTCCTTTCAAGAGGTTCGGAAGCCTCCTTTCAAGAGGTTCGGAAGCCTCCTTTCAAGAGGCTCGGAAGCCTCCTTTCAAGAGGTTCGGAAGCCTCCTTTCAAGAGGCTCGGAAGCCTCTTTTCAAGAGGCTCGGAAGCCTCCTTCCTAGAAGCTCGGCACCCTGCTTTCAAGAGGCTCGGCAGCCTCCTTTCAAAAGGCTCGGAAGCCTTCTTTCAAGAGACTCGGGAGCCTCCTTACAAGAGGCTCGGAAGCCTCCTTACAAGAGGCTCGGAAGCCTCCTTACAAGAGGCTCTGAAGCCTCCTTACAAGAGGCTCGGAAGCCTCCTTACAAGAGGCTCGGAAGCCTCCTTACAAGAGGCTCGGAAGCCTCCTTACAAGAGGCTCGAAAGCCTTCTTACAAGAGGCTCGAAAGCCTCCTTTCAAACGATCAAAATTCAAGCAATGGAATGTGTGACGTCAAATTCGCGTGGTACACTTCTCCCTTCTCACATCTCACATCTTTATCTCATTTTTCACTTGATTCATCTCACTTCTCACTTCTCGATTTTAACTTCTCAACTGTTTGTTTCTCACTTCTCACATCACACACCTCACCTCTCCCTTCTAACTTCTCACTTTTTGCTTCTCATTCCCAAATGTCACATCTGCTTTTTAGTTCTCCTCCTAACTTCTCATATATCATTTCTCACTTCGCACTACTCACTTCTCACTTCTAACATCTCACTTCATGTATTGAAATTCTCACTTCTCATTTGTCACTTCTCATTTCTCGGCTCTCACTTATCACTTCTCGGCTCTCACTTATCACTTTTCGTTTCTCACTTCTCGCTTCTCACATCTTACATATCACTTCTCGTATCGAACTTCTCACGTCTCACTTTTAAACCTCACTACTCACTAGTAGCATCTCATTTCTCGGCTCTCACTTATCACTTCTTGTTTCTCACTTCTAACTTTTCACATCACACATCTTGATCTCATTTCTCACTTCTCGTCTCTCACTTCTTATTTCCCGCTTCTCACTTCTTGCTTCCCACTTCTTACTTCTCACTTCTCACTTACTTCTCACTTCTTATTTCTTATTTCTACCTTCTCACTTCTCCCTTCTTATTACTCACTTCTTACATCTCACATCTCACATATTACTTTTCGTTTCTCACTTCTGACTCCTCACATCTCACTTCTCACTATTAACTTCTCACTTTTCGCTTTTCAAAAATTATTTTCCACTGCTCACCTTTTACTTCTACTTCACTACTCGCATATCATTCCTTACTTCACACTTCCCAAATCGCACACCTCTCATCTTGCTACCGTTTTCTCACTTCCCATTCCTCCTTTCTCACTTTTCACTTCTCACTTCGCCCATCCCTTCCCACTTCTCCCTTCTTACTTCTCCTTTCTCATTTCTCATTTCTCGCTTCTCGATTCACACCTCTCGTTTCTCACTTCTCAGTTCTCACTTCTCACATCTTAAATATCGCTTATCGTATCTAATTTCTCATTTGATACTTCTTACTTCTCAATATTATTTCTCACTTATCGCTTCTCACTCCTCACTTCCCACTTCCTATTTATCACTTTTCACTTCTCATTTCTCCCTTCTCACATCTTATTTCTCTATTTCATTACTCACTTCTCACTATTCACTTTGCACTTCTCGCTTCTCACTTCACAATCCTCATTTCTCCCTTCTTGCTTCTCACACCTCACATATTACTTCTAATATCTCACTTATCACTTCTCACATCTCACATATTATTTCTCACTTCTCACTTCTTAATTCTCACTTGTCACCTCTCACATCTCACTTCTCACTACTCACTTCTCGCTTCTCACTTCTCACTTCTTACTTTTTACTTCTCACTTCCTCACTTCTCGCTTCTCACTTCACACTTCTTACTTCTCCCTTCTTGCTTCTCACTTCTCACATCTCACATATTACTCCTCATTTCTCATTCGGCCTAACGGCTGTGGTCAAACGACCTTCAGGGCTGACTGCCTTGGCTCTAATGACGTAGCATCGTACCTCCATTAAATACTCAAGTGTTTTCCACTTAAAATCCGAAATTCGCGTAAAAACGACTTTTGCAAAAATCGATCAAAAATCAACTTTTTACGTTTACAATATTGTGAAAACTCATATGTGAATATGTACATTATGTGTCAGATATTGATTTGGAAAATGTATTAGAGGTATGCACTTTCCCTTCGATGGGACTCGAACCCATGACCCTACAGTACGCTAGACTGGTGCTTTAACCAACTAAGCTACGAAGGACCTCCGTCGGCCTTCGCAACCTAGCGACTACTGAATGAGCTCGAGATTCCCAAATTGTACGCATAGTCAAATCACTCGAGTCCCATCGATCGTAAAACATTGAGCAAAAACAATGACTCGGTCGCATCGCCGACTCACTGATAATCTTTCTGGTGGTTTTGTGGAGACGCAGAGGTAAACACGGTCTTCAAATAGCAAACACCTACCCTCTTCCAAACTGACTACAACGACGAGGCCGGCGCCGTTATTGATCATGTGAACATTTAAGTCACTGCAACCCGCACACTGAGAATGCTTTAACAATCCCAGTCAATCATTTAGTTCATTCTTTGTGCAATCACGGAGTAGCGACCATAGATATATGTGGTCAGCTAAGCTATACTGCCTATGATCCCGTATCAGTCCTTTTTCGGATTTTCTATTCATATGGGACAAATATGCGATTGTGGGCAGTATTATAGACCCTTATCAAATGTATTTCTTGATTAAAAAAGTACATTTATTTGCTAAATTAGGTAGGTCATAACAAATGGAGTTTTTATGGTTCTGAGATGACGAAAAAAAACTGAAAAAAATATCAATTTGACCAAGAAAAAGATTTTGTAAGAAAAAAAATCCTTAAAAGCAGCGGTTCTCAACCTGGGGTACATGTACCCTTGGGGGTACCTTCGTTGGTCCCAGGGGTACCTCGGACACAAAAGCGTAATGGCGGATGTATTACAGTTTCAATAAAAACTTATTGATGAAGTTTTTATAATGATGAAGTAAATCAAAGACAAAGACTACGGGAAGAATATGCTTCTATTCTGAAATTTTGAATTTTAAGGTTCGGAAGCCTATATTTGGGAGACATTAAAGTAACGGCCCTCCTTAGCCGTGCGGTAAGATGCGCGGCTACAAAGCAAGACCATGCTGAGGGTGGCTGGGTTCGATTCCCGGTGCCGGTCTAGGCAATTTTCGGATTGGAAATTGACTCGACTTCCCTGGGCATAAAAGTATCATCGTGTTAGCCTCATGATATACGAATGCAAAAATGGTAACTTGGCTAAAAGAAACCTCGCAGTTAATAACTGTGGAAGTGCTTAATGAACACTAAGCTGCGAGGCGGCTCTGTCCCAGTGTGGGGATGTAATGCCAATAAGAAGAAGAATAAAGTAACGAAAAGCTCAGTAGCTTCGTTGTAAGAGCTTCGGAAGCCTCCTTACAAGAGGCTCGGAAGCCTCCTTACAAGAGGCTCGGAAGCCTCCTTACAAGAGGCTCGGAAGCCTCCTTACAAGAGGCTCGGAAGCCTCCTTACAAGAGGCTCGGAAGCCTCCTTACAAGAGGCTCGGAAGCCTCCTTACAAGAGGCTCAGAAGCCTCCTTACAAGAGGCTCGGAAGCCTCCTTACAAGAGGCTCGGATGCCTCCTTACAAGAGGCTCGGAAGCCTCCTTTCAAAAGGCACGGAAACCTTCTTTCAAGAGGCTCAGAAGCCTTCTTTCAAGAGGCTCAGAAGCCTCCTTTCAAGAGGCTCAGGAAGCTTTCTTTAAGAGACTCGGAAGCCTCCTTTCTAGAGGCTCGGAAGCCTCCTTTCAAGAGGCTCGGAAGCCTCCTTTCAAGAGGCTCGGAAGCCTCCTTTCAAGAGGCTCGGAAGCCTCCTTTCAAGAGGCTCGGATGCCTCCTTTCAAGAGGCTCGGAAGCCTCCTTTCAAGAGGCTCAGAAGCCTCCTTTCAAGAGGCTCGGAAGCCTCCTTTCAAGAGGCTCGGAAGCCTCCTTTCAAGAGGCTCGGAAGCCTCCTTCCTAGAGGCTTGGCAGCCTGCTTTCAAGAGGCTCGGATGTCTCCTTTCAAGAGGCTCGGATGCCTCCTTCCTAGAGGCTTGGCAGCCTGCTTTCAAGAGGCTCGGCAGCCTCCTTTCAAAAGGTTCGGAAGCCTCCTTTCAAGAGGCTCGGAAGCCTCCTTTCAAGAGGCTCGGAATCCCTTCCTTCAAGAGGCTCGGAAAACTCCTTTCAAGAGGCTCCGAAGCCTCCTTTCAAGAGGTTCGGAAGCCTCCTTTCAAGAGGCTCGGAAGCCTCCTTTCAAGAGGCTCGGAAGCCTCCTTTCAAGAGGCTCGGAAGCCTCTTTTCAAGAGGCTCGGAAGCCTCCTTCCTAGAAGCTCGGCACCCTGCTTTCAAAAGGCTCGGAAGCCTTCTTTCAAGAGACTCGGGAGCCTCCTTCCAAGAGCCTCGGAAGCCTCCTTCCTAGAGGTTCGCAAGCCTCCTTTCAAGAGGCTCGGAAGCCTCCTTTCAAGAGGCTCGGAAGCCTCCTTTCAAGAGGCTCGGAAGCCTCCTTTCAAGAGGCTCAGAAGCCTCCTTCCAAGAGGCTCAGAGCCTCCTTTCAAGAGGCTCGAAAGCCTCCTTTCAAGAGGCTCAGAGCCTCCTTTCAAGAGGCTCAGAAGCCTCCTTTCAAGAGGCTCAGAGCCTCCTTTCAAGAGGCTCAGAAGCCTCCTTTCAAGAGGCTCAGAAGCCTCCTTTCAAGAGGCTCAGGCCTCCTTTCAAGAGGCTCAGAAGCCTCCTCTCAAGAGGTTCAAGCCTCCTTTCAAGAGCTCAGAGCCTCTTTCAGAGCTCAGAAGCCTCCTTAAGAGCACCCTGCTTTCAAGAGGCTCAGCAGCCTCCTTTCAAGAAGGCTCAGAGCCGGAAGGCCTGATGCCTCCTTCAAGAGGCCTCCTTTCAAGAGACTCAGGAAGCCTCCTTTCAAGAGGCTCAGCCTCATTCAAGAGGCTCAGTAGCCTCCTTTCAAGGCCTGAGGAGCCTCCTTTCAAGAGGCTCAGGCTTTCTTTAAGAGACTCAGGAAGCCTCCTTCAACAGGCTCAGGAAGCCTCCTTTTCAAGAGGCTCGCAAGCCTCTTTCAAGAGGCTCAGGCCTCTTTCAAGAGCTCAGAAGCCTCCTTTCAAGAGGCTCAGGCCTCCTTTCAAGAGGCTCGGAAGCCTCCTTTCAAGAGGCTCAGAAGCCTCCTTTCAAGAGGCTCGGAAGCCTCCTTTCAAGAGGCTCGGATGCCTCCTTTCAAGAGACTCGGAAGCCTCCTTTCAAGAGGCTCGGAAGCCTCCTTTCAAGAGGCTCGGTAGCCTCCTTTCAAGAGGCTCGGGAGCCTCCTTTCAAGAGGCTCGGAAGCTTTCTTTTAAGAGACTCGGAAGCCTCCTTTCAACAGGCTCGGAAGCCTCTTTTCAAGAGGCTCGCAAGCCTCTTTTCAAGAGGCTCGGAAGCCTCTTTTCAAGAGGCTCGGAAGCCTCCTTTCAAGAGGCTCGGAAGCCTCCTTTCAAGAGGCTCGGATGCCTCCTTTCAAGAGGCTCGGAAGCCTCCTTTCAAGAGGCTCAGAAGCCTCCTTTCAAGAGGCTCAGAAGCCTCCTTTCAAGAGGCTCGGAAGCCTCCTTTCAAGAGGCTCGGAAGCCTCCTTTCAAGAGGCTCGGAAGCCTCCTTTCAAGAGGCTCGGAAGCCTCCTTTCAAGAGGATCGGAAGCCTCCTCTCAAGAGGTTCGGAAGCCTCCTTTCAAGAGGCTCGGAAGCCTCTTTTCAAGAGGCTCGGAAGCCTCCTTCCTAGAAGCTCGGCACCCTGCTTTCAAGAGGCTCGGCAGCCTCCTTTCAAAAGGCTCGGAAGCCTTCTTTCAAGAGACTCGGGAGCCTCCTTCCAAGAGCCTCGGAAGCCTCCTTCCTAGAGGTTCGCAAGCCTCCTTTCAAGAGGCTCGGAAGCCTCCTTTCAAGAGGCTCGAAAGCCTCCTTTCAAGAGGCTCGGAAGCCTCCTTTCAAGAGGCTCGGAAGCCTCCTTTCAAGAGGCTCGGAAGCCTCCTTTCAAGAGGCTCGGAAGCCTCCTTTCAAGAGGCTCGGAAGCCTCCTTACAAGAGGCTCGGAAGCCTCCTTTCATGAGGCTCGGACGCCACCTTTCAAGAAGCTCGGAAGCCTTCTCTCAAGAGGCTCGAGATCCCTTCTTTCAGGAGACTCGGAAAACTCCTTTCAAGAGGATCCGAAGCCTACTTGCAAGAGGCTCCGAAGCCTCCTTTCAAGAGGCTCCGAAGCCTCCTTTCAAGAGGCTCGGAAGCCTCCTTTCAAGAGGCTCGGAAGCCTCCTTTCAAGAGGCTCGGAAGCCTCCTTTCAAGAGGCTCAGAAGCCTCCTTTCAAGAGGCTCGGAAGCCTCCTTTCAAGAGGCTCAGAAGCCTCCTTTCAAGAGGCTCAGAAGCCTCCTTTCAAGAGGCTCGGAAGCCTCCTTTCAAGAGGCTCGGAAGCCTCCTTTCGAGAGGCTCGGAAGCCTCCTTTCAAGAGGCTCGGAAGCCTCCTTTCAAGAGGCTCGGAAGCCTCCTTCCTAGAGGTTCGGAAGCCTTCTTTCAAGAGGCTCGGAAGCCTCTTTTCAAGAGGCTCGGAAGCCTTTTTTCAAGAGGCTCGGAAACCTCCTTTCAAGAGGCTCCGAAGCCTCCTTTCAAGAGGCTCGGGAGCCTCCTTTCAAGAGGCTCGGAAGCCTCCTTACAAGAGGGTCGGAAGCCTCCTTTCAAGAGGCTCGGAAGCCTCCTTTCAAGAGGCTCGGAAGCCTCCTTTCAAGAGGCTCGGAAGCCTCCTTTCAAGAGGCTCGGAAGCCTCCTTTCAAGAGGCTCGGAAGCCTCCTTTCAAGAGGCTCAGGCTTCATTTCAAGAGGCTCAGAAGCCTCCTTCCTAGAGGCTCAGAAGCCTCGTTCAAAGCTCAGAAGCCTCGTTTCAAGAGGCTCAGAGCCTCGTTCAAGAGGCTCAGAAGCCTCCTTTCAAGAGGCTCAGGAAGCCTCCTTTCAAGAGGCTCAGAAGCCTCTTTCAAGAGGCTTGAAGCCCCTTTCAAGAGGCTCAGAAGCCTCCTTACTAGAGGGTCGGAAGCCTCCTTTCAAGAGGCTCGGAAGCCTCCTTTCAAGAGGCTCGGAAGCCTCCTTTCAAGAGGCTCGAAAGCCTCATTTCAAGTGGCTCAGAAGCCTTTCTTGAAGAGGCTCAGAAGTCTATTTTCAAGAGGCGCGGGATCCTATTTTAAAGAGGCTCGGAAGCTTCCTTTCAAGAGGCTCGGAAGCCTCCTTCCTAGAGGCTCAGAAGCCTCCTTTCAAGTGGCTCGGAAGCCTCCTTTCAAGAGGCTCGGAAGCCTCCTTTCAAGAGGTTCGGAAGCCTCCTTTCAAGAGGCTCTGAAGCCTCCTATCAAGAGGCTCTGAAGCCTCCTTTCAAATGGCTCGGAAGCCTCCTTTCAAATGGCTCGGAAGCCTTTTTTCAAGAGACTCGGAAAACTCCTTTCAAGAGGCGCCGAAGCCTCCTTTCAAGAGGCTCGGGAGCCTCCTTTCAAGAGGCTCGGAAGCCTCCCTACAAGAGGGTCGGAAGCCTCCCTACAAGAGGGTCGGAAGCCTCCTTTCAAGAGGCTCGGAAGCCTCCTTTCAAGAGGCTCGGAAGCCTCCTTTCAAGAGGCTCGGAAGCCTCCTTTCAAGAGGCTCGGAAGCCTCCTTTCAAGAGGCTCAGAGCCTCCTTTCAAGAGGCTCAGGAAGCCTCCTTTCAAGAGGCTCAGAAGCCTCCTTTCAAGAGGCTCAGGAAGCCTCCTTTCAAGAGGCTCAGAAGCCTCCTTTCAAGAGGCTCAGAGCTTCATTTCAAGAGGCTCAGAAGCCTCCTTCCTAGAGGCTCAGCAGCCTCCTTTCAAGAGGCTCAGAAGCCTCGTTTCAAGAGGCTCAGAAGCCTCGTTTCAAGAACTCAGAAGCCTCGTTTCAAGAGGCTCAAAGCCTCCTTTCAAGAGGCTCAGAAGCCTCTTTTCAAGAGGCTTGAAGCCCCCTTTCAAGAGGCTCAGGAAGCCTCCTTACAAGAGGGTCAGGAAGCCTCCTTTCAAGAGGCCTCAGAAGCCTCCTTTCAAGAGGCTCAGAAGCCTCCTTTCAAGAGGCCTCAAGCCTCCTTTCAAGAGGCTGGGAAGCCTCCTTTCAAGAGGCTCGGAAGCCTCCTTACAAGAGGCTCGGAAGCCTTCTTTCAAGAGGCTCGGAAGCCTTCTTTCAAGAGGCTCGGAAGCCTCCTTTCAAGAGGCTCGGAAGTCTCCTTTCAAGAGGCTCGGAAGTCTATTTTCAAGAGGCTCGGAAGCCTCCTTTCAAGAGGCTCGGAAGCTTCCTTTCAAGAGGCTCGGAAGCCTCCTTCCTAGAGGCTCAGAAGCCTCCTTTCAAGTGGCTCGGAAGCCTCCTTTCAAGAGGCTCGGAAGCCTCATTTCAAGAGGTTCGGAAGCTTCCTTTCAAGAGGCTCTGAAGCCTCCTTTCAAGAGGCTCTGAAGCCTCCTTTCAAATGGCTCGGAAGCCTCCTTTCAAATGGCTCGGAAGCCTTTTTTCAAGAGGCTCGGAAAACTCCTTTCAAGAGGCTCCGAAGCCTCCTTTCAAGAGGCTCGGGAGCCTCCTTTCAAGAGGCTCGGAAGCCTCCCTACAAGAGGTTCGGAAGCCTCCTTTCAAGAGGCTCGGAAGCCTCCTTTCAAGAGGCTAGGAAGCCTCCTTTCAAGAGGCTCGGAAGCCTCCTTTCAAGAGGCTCGGAAGTCTCCTTTCAAGAGGCTCGGAAGCCTCCTTTCAAGAGGCTCGGAAGCCTCCTTTCAAGAGGCTCGGAAGCTTCCTTTCAAGAGGTTCGGAAGCCTCCTTCCTAGAGGCTCGGAAGCCTCCTTTCAAGAGGCTCGGAAGCCTCGTTTCAAGAAGCTCGGAAGCCTCCTTTTAAGAGGCTCGGAAGCCTCCTTTCAAGAGGCTCGGAAGCCTCCTTTCAAGAGGCTCGGAAGCCTCCTTTCAAGAGGCTCGGAAGCCTCCTTTCAAGAGGCTCGGAAGCCTCCTTTCAAGAGGCTCAGAAGCCTCCTTTCAAGAAGCCTGGAAGCCTCCTTTCAAGCCTGGGAGCCTCCTTTCAAGAGGCTCAGAAGCCTCCTATCAAGAGGCTCGGAAGCCTCCTTCCTAGAGGCTCGGAAGCCTCCTTCCTAGAGGCTCGGAAGCCTCCTTCCTAGAGGCTCGGAAGCCTCCTTCCTAGAGGCTCGGAAGCCTCCTTCCTAGAGGCTCGGAAGCCTCCTTTTAAGAGGCTCGGAAGCCTCCTTTTAAGAGGCTCGGAAGCCTCCTTTCAAGAGGCTCGGAAGCCTCCTTTCAAGAGGCTCGGAAGCCTCCTTTCAAGAGGCTCGGAAGCCTCCTTTCAAGAGGCTCGGAAGCTTCCTTTCAAGAGGCTCGGAAGCCTCCTTCCTAGAGGCTCGGCAGCCTCCTTTCAAGAGGCTCGGAAGCCTCCTTTCAAGAGGCTCGGAAGCCTCCTTTCAAGAGGCTGGGAAGCCTTCTTTCAAGAGGCTCGGAAGCTTCCTTTCAACAGGCTCGGAAGCAGCCTCCAAAATTTCTCAACGTATTGGAGGAAGCTTGATGTAGAAACTTAATTTGAATTGTAAAGTTTTAGGTCCGTTTTTCATATATCGTATAAGTTAAACTTATTAGGAGGGGTACCTCAAAGAATGCAAAAGTTCAAAGGGGTACCTCTCAGAGAAAAGGTTGAGAACTACTGCTTAAAAGTGCCCTGCTTGCGTTCTATGGAAGGGAACATAATTATCCATCTCCAGACAAAATGTTGTCCAAATTTTTCGTCCAAAAAAGAGTGTTTTTTTGCAAATCGACTTTAAATTTTAAAAATCATTTTTCATCTGTGTGAGACTCAATTTTCAATTTTTCAAATAATTTTATTTGAGAATTTGACTAGACTAGCAATAGTCACCCATGCAAAACTTTTTTGGGGGACTTGTCATTTTTCAGCTATATTCGTTTAAAAGAATCGGTCTTTAAAGTTTGGTCTTTTCCAAAAGGTGGTCCATAATAATTTTGGAAAAACTTTTGGCTTTTTGTGACAAAGTTACATATCCACAAAGTTTCATTGAAATCTGAGAGGGTGCTGCCAGCTTCGAATACGATTTGGCGCAGGATGCGTCGATTGAAGGTCCCCTAAATACAGCAACCCAACGATAGAATTGCGGCGATAGAATCTGGGGCTCCCTAATTGTATTACATCCGACTAACATTCGCCATTTGCGTTAAACTTCCTGCGCATGCTGGAAATCTCGAAAACAAGCTTCGGATATGAATTTGGGTTCCCGTTTATTGTGCTGTGGTGTGATGTGGATCGTCTACCGGCCAATTGAACTCGTGTGTCCTCTAAGGTTCATTTTAAAAGGTAGCAAAACGGAACGCATCCGATAGTCGCACGCCTCTAAATGTATTCTATACCATGCGTCTCCATCTGTTTGCTTCATGATGAGCAATTTTTAAGAACTAAAGTACATCCCCACTTGTGAGACTTGCAATTAGAATAAATGTGGTATCGTCTTGAAGAATGACCTATTCATTTTCATTTTATAACTCTTCAACGGTTTACGTGGACTGATACTAAGTAAGAACTACTTTAGTTAATTTATTGCCAATTCAATATAAGCTTTAATTGGAAACAAGAATGATAAACCGCCCTAATAGTGTTCCTGCAAGCCGGCAAAAACCTGGAATACTCAAAACCCGGGTAAGTGTGGCTAGGTTTTAAACGATTTTATTTATGTTCCCGTGACCGGCATTTTAAGAAACAGGATTCATTTTTATCTGTGGATCATCTTGAACGTATTTGAATCAACGTGAATCTACGTAGGTACTTCACTGTCATGAAAACTGTCATATTTCTTTTCATGCTATTTTTATTTTCCCCCAATTTTCCACTCCTGGACAGGCTGCTCGAAAGCTTTTGCTTTCGCTTCCTATTTCTGCAACGGAGATTGCCTCGAGATGTGCATACCAAACCAGTGGAAGCTGTTTTCGGCTTTCATCGCAGTTTCGGCTTCACCATTCAGCGACGAACGACTGACGACATGAGTTCCGGTGAAAGGGGTCTGAAAATGGCAATGAACCGCACTCACCGACGAGAAAGAATTTATAGCCACCGTCGTTGACATGCAAATTGTAATTAATTTTGAATGAGAGCAAAAGCACAACGGTACGGGACAGCCAGCATAATTGAGCTTTTTGCTTCTGTCTGTGTTTTGCTGAAATTTATTCTTCTGGGACATCAATTCGGGACTTCAATTTCCCGGTCTAGGTAATGTTTGGACTGGATATTTTTCAGCTCCTGATTCTATAATAAAATTATTGCTACGGTAAATTCTCTACTAAATAATGCATAAAAACCTAGTCTATTTTCCGGAATCATAAACGAAGCCGAAAGAATGTAATTATTATCAACCGTAACTGACTTCCGCACAATATCCCTTGTGTATGCCTGTCGTAACCCATTACAAACGAACCGCTCAATCATTGCAGCTTTCAGTCTTCGACACCGCGTTGACAGGTCATTAATATGGTCCGTGGTTCGCTTCATCGCCGTTGCCATCAACTGACACCCAGCAGTCAGCACCTCAACTACGACGACGACGACGACGGCCGTGACCGCACAATGGGTACCTGTTGGGTGACTTGACTCTGAAACCTCGGACTAGATTGCAACAACGGCAACGGCGATGACGACGGTCGTTATGGAAAACTCTCGGGAAGCCCAGTCGTCGATACCCATAAAATTCGTAGCACAAAAGGAGCAAACCATCATTAAATTAATTCCGATTTCAGAAACAGGTGCCGCAAACGATTGATTGGGGTGATGAATGGGGTCGGTTCCGCAGCGCAGGTACACAATGCGTTTTATTGCTGGATGATATTTGACAGGCAACGTAATTAGTTGGTGAGGTGGAAAATATTGAATGGAAAGCTCAGTTACCACCACAATGCGGTATTGAATTAACTGTTCGTTTGCAAACGACTGTTGTTCTTTCGGATTTAGTGGAACGACGAGGATCCCATTTCACACACCATCCATATGGTGCAACATCGACTCAGACTCATAATGATTGTTTTTTATGTGGCATCATTTCGCATTCATTGGAATGGGAGAATGCTCAACGAACCGTATTCGAAGAATAGTAAATAATTAGCATTAGCATTTCTATCAAAACTTTATTTTCCATTCAATTAGTGTCACTAATTAGAATTTCCATGGGAAAGTTTTTGCCACTCCAGCATGAGCATCATGCCCGTACAATACGTTCGTTGCTACCCCGTGGTGACTTTGTATCGCTTGCGAAACTGTACAGAGAACCAAGAGAACAAATTTCCAATGTATTAACACATTTTGGAAGCGTGTGCACTTTTATTCATTAACTGCGCAGTACACGATCTTACGGTCAGATAAGAAAGAATAAATTGTTAGCTTGTCGAATCAAAACGCCCAATTTACCTGTTCTATCTATTTAATTTTCAACTTTTCGAACATTATGATTAAAACCGACTTTCCATCGATTCTGGAGTAACGTACATGCTTTCCGCAAGTGCGTTGGGTATAGACAATTCCATGACATCTTCACCGTTGGTCAAAATACTCCGCGCTAGAAGATGGTATAATTAGCACGTCGATCATTATCAATAATGCCTCCACTATTTTTTTTGGAAGTGCTAGACTATTGAATTTGGAGATGTTGATTTGAAAATGGGGCAAACGCAGAATCGCCAGTAATTAAGCTCTACCTCCTTCGGAACACGTTGGTGAGAAAAGCCGCATATAATAGACCAGGATATCATCAATAACAAAGGTTGTGACGCAACCTGGAAAATGCTTCATAATAGAATCAAGTATAAAGGCTCATTGTCAACAAATACATTGAAGCTATCCTAAACCTTCCAAAAATTAGTAAGGAAAGTGCAGTTGATCTACGATGGCTGATCGATATTTGTAACAAAAATGTCTTTAATTTCCCGGTTAACCTAATTTTTCACAGCTTTTTAATAACCACCTGAATTTTCTTTGATTTTTTGTGAATTTTTCCATGGGGTTAACTCATAGTTCCATTAAAGGTCGTAATCAACTAAAATCCACCCGTGTAAAAATAGAACTGGGTAAATGTTCGGAAATTCATTGTGCTGATTCATTGTGCAAATTCTAAAAAAATAGTTTAGAGGTTCCAATAGAGCAATTTAAAAAAAAAAGGTTTTTTATTGTTAAATATTTTGGCTATGCATATGTACAGCACATGTTTCGAAATGGACAAATTGATATGAAATTTGCGAAAAAGAATCCAAAAAAAATCCTCCACGTGTCTTGGAGGGACTCGAACCCTCAACCTCCTACTCTCTAGATAGGGGTGATAACGCCTACACAACAAGACCACTTAAAGGTCACGATTGCGGAAAAGCCATCAGAATCCGAGTACCAACCACCACCGCGGTTAGCTCTTTTTTTGCAAATTGAATATCTTTCGGATGCTTGATTTGTCCAATCTTCACATGTGCTTTACTGTTGTATATCCACAGTCAAGCGAGCCCACTTTGTTTATTATTCGAGAGCATCACACTATATGCCGCCAACAACGGGCTGGGCGGATATTAAACGGGCCTGAGATATTAAATTTTTAGTAAACCCTAAAAACCACAAGTGTTTGAGTAATTCTTGCTGAGACCGGGCCATTATTTGCACGAGGCTCTCAAAAACGCCAAAATTCATGTTCATTTGAAATCTTTCGACAAGTATATGAAGGATCAGAGAAAAATTCCTCAGAAAGATAGACCCCTCGTTAGATATACATAAAATTACTCGAAAATCGATTTTTTTTTTTCAATTCTTTACTCACTAAAACTGTTATAACTCCAACATTTCTCGCTTAACTTTTCAAAAGCACCTAAGTAGCATTTTTTCACGAATTAATTTGCTTTCATGGGGCCATCCAGAAACCACGTGGTCATATTTTTGAAGATTTTCACCCCCCCCCCCCCCCCTTCCCACCATGTGGCTTACTTACTTGATACTTGATGGGCTACAGCTCTTCGATGAACCTACGCCGAATGGAGTATCCTTCTCCACTGGACTCGATCCTGGGCCAATCGCTTCCAGTCGCCCTGGACATTGAGCGCCCTCAGGTCCTCTTCAACTGCAAAAAGCCATCGTGTACGCGGCCTTCCACGAAGCCTGCGGTCTCTTCCGGGTTCTCTACTAAATATTATCTTCGCTTGACGTTCTTCCGACATACGAACAACGTGACCAGCCCACCGTAGTCTGCCGTGTTGTATAAGCTTAATAATATCCAGCCCTTTATACACCTGGTACAATTCATGATTCATGCGACGCCGCCAGATACCGTTCTCCTGTTTACCGCCGAGTATTGTCCGCAGCACCTAACGCTCAAACACTCCGAAAGCTCTCCAATCAGCCTCCTTTAACGTCCATGTCTCATGGCCGTATAAAGCTACCGGAAGAATCAGAGTAGTATACAGCGCGAGTTTTGTTTTCGTTTGCAGACTACGGGACTTAAGCTGGTTACGAAGTCCGTAATAAGCCCTATTTGCAGCTGCAATACGCCTTTTCACCTCGCGGGTAACATCATTATCGCACGTAACTAATGTTCCAAGATACACAAATTCTTCTACCACTTCAAATTTTTCACCATCAAGCACTATTTCGCTACCACCACCACTAATGAACCCACGTTGATTGCCAGCGACCATGTACTTCGTTTTGCTGGTATTGATCGTGAGTCCAATCCTCGCAGTCTCCCTCTTAAAAGGCGCAAAAGCCTCTTCCACGGCACGGCGATCAATTCCGATAATATCGATATCGTCCGCAAATCCCAGGAGCATATGCGATTTTGTGATAATGGTACCGCTTCTTTGCACACCAGCTCTCCTAATCGCTCCCTCGAGCGCAATATTGAACAGTAGGTTCGAGAGTGCATCACCCTGCTTTAATCCATCCAAGGTAACAAATGACGTCGATATTTCATCCACAACCCTTACACTTGATTTCGATCCGTCCAACGTTATACGAATCAGCCGTATCAGTTTCGCCGGAAAACCATGTTTAAGCATAATTTGCCGTAATTCATTCCGTTTCACTGAATCGTACGCCGCCTTGAAATCAATAAACAGATGATGTGTCTGCAAGTTGTACTCCCGGAATTTATCAAGGATTTGTCTCAGGGTAAACATTTGATCCGTCGTTGATCGGCCCTCACGAAAACCTGCTTGGTATTCGCCGACGAAGGACTCTTCAAGCGGTCTCAATCTGTTGAACAGGATACGGGACATAATTTTGTACGCCGAATTAAGGAGGGTTATTCCTCGGTAATTGGCGCACTCCAGTCTGTGCCCTTTCTTAAAGAGAGGGCAAATGAGGCCGTCCAACCAGCTAGCAGGCATTTCCTCGTCTTCCCATATTTTCGACATAATATGATGCAGAACTTCATAAAGCTGCTCACTGCCATGTTTGAGAAGTTCAGCCGGGAGCTGGTCCTTTCCCGCAGCCTTATTGTTTTTCAGCTCTTTGACAGCTTTTTTAACCTCATCTAGTGTAGGTGACTCCACAGCTTGTCCATCGTCGCTAATATTTATTCTGTTCACCGATGCACCGTCACTTCATCCATTCAACAAAGTCTCGAAGTGTTGCTTCCACCTGGCAGCCACTTCAGTTTTATCTGTCAGCAAATTCCCTTGTTGGTCGTTGCACATGACGGGATATGGCGCTGTCTTTCTCCGCACGCCATTGACAGACTCATAAAACCTCCGCATATCGTTCTGCTCCATTTTTTCCTGCGCCTCACTAATAACTTGTTCTTCGTACTCTTTTTTCTTCCTGCGATGGGTTCGATTTCGGCTGCTCTTGCTTCCTTGTACCGATCTCTATTCGATCGGGTACCTGACACCAACATCCGGCTTCTGGCAACGTTCTTCTCGTCTGTCACTCTCTGACACTCCACATCGAACCAACCCGTCCTGGGTCGCCTCTGTGCAGTGCCTACCACTTCTCGTGCTGTTGTGCTCACCGCTCCATGGATCGACTCCCATAGATCGTTGATGTTGTCGCTAACGTTGATTGCACTTATCCGTTCGTCGAGCTTCTGGCGGTACTCAGCCGATACTCCTTCCGCCGACAATCGCTGGATATTGTAACGCATCGTTCGCTGTGATCTTTCGTTCGATACAGTTGACAACCGTGATCGAATTTTACTGACAACGAGGTAGTGATCAGAGTCAATGTTCGGACCTCTGAATGTCCGCACATCGATAACATCCGAGAAATGGCGCCCATCCACCAGAATATGGTCTATCTGGTTGCAAGTTTCACCATTTGGGTGTCTCCAGGTGTGCTTTCGGATGTTCTTTCGTGCAAAGTAGGTGCTACTGATGGCCATCCCTCTGGCAGCAGCAAAATTTACTAGCCGTAGGCCGTTGTCATTGGTAGCGGAGTGAAGGCTCTCCCTACCGATTATGGGACGGAAAAAGTCCTCTCTACCGACCTGAGCGTTAGCGTCTCCGATAACAATTTTCACGTCATGCTTTGGGCACTCTCCATAGGCTTTATCAAGACATTCATAAAACGTGTCCTTCACGTCGTCGGATTTATCGTTTGTCGGTGCGTAAACGTTGATTAGGCTGTAATTGAAGAATTTGCCCCGTATCCTCAACACACAGATTCGTTCGCTAATGGGTTTCCACCGCATCACTCGCTTCATCTGCTTGCCCATCACTACGAAACCAACTCCATGCTCTGCTTTTTCACCGCCGCTGTGATAGATGTTATACTTGAATGCAGTATTGGTCGTGGGGTCCACGGCTCGGAATTCACGTTCTCCGGATCTAGGCCATCGGACTTCTTGAATAGCAGCCACGTTCACTCCAACCTTCTGCAGTTCACGAGCCAAAAGGCTCACTCGTCCAGGTTCATTTAGGGTCCTGACATTCCAGGTACCGAGTTTCCAATCATAGTCCTTATTTCGTTGCCGGGTCGGTTGCCAAAAATAACGTTCTCTTTTTCTTCTATCTCCATTTTTCGTGGTATTTAAGAGGCTTCAGTAAGCTACCTTACCGGGGTCGCGTTACCTACATCGCGATGATGGGGCTGCCACCTTAGGTATAGCTGACGCGATACAGCATTTCGTTAATCAGCCGCTGGGTACCAGGCAGACGCTGTTTGAGCCGCACCTCCTGGTGAACAGACGCTCGAGGCGTACCTTCTCACTCTAGCTGATGTCAGAAGGACAACAGTGCCCAGGCTGCACTACCAGCTCAGTACACAACCCTTAGCTGGCGGTCTTTTGTCATCGGACGACCCGTGGAAGCGTGAGATAGGGACTTGTGGGGACCAGAGCTCTGTTGGGCGCTCCTTCCTTGATGTCAACCCACCATTTTGCAGCCTCCCATGTGGCTTATCGTGGTCATTTGGCAGAACCCCCCTCCCCCCCCCCATGGCCACGTGGTTTTTCCTCAAGTAATTTTTTTTTAAAAAAACCTTATGTAACTAAAACATATGGTTAAACCGATCAATTTTGAAGATGGACAATTTCAACTGATTTAAAATCAAACTAAACCCAGCATGGAAATTATAAATTTTCATGAATTCGAACATTTTGATGATGTTATCATGTTGTAATGTGTATCGTGTATTAGGATATCTAGAACTCGTACACCTTCGATGCATCAGGAGGATACAAAAAAATGTGGACTCGCGAATATGTTATAAAAATTTCGAGAAAAAATTGTAATGGTTTAGAAATTTTTCAAAATATCCCTATATTATTATTTTTTATATTTTTTTATCAGTGATTTTTTTAAATAATTATAAAGTTCATCACTGAATATCCCTATAGATTCCTAAGAGTATTTGGGACCTTTCGTAGCTCTGGAGGTACTGGAAATTCTTAAAATATATTAACCTCAGCGAAGCATCTGAACTGAACTCTTACAACGAAAAGTTTGTCAGAGAATCACAAAGTTAATATGTAATCTTAGAGATGCAAATAAAACCTCATACTGTTGTTTCTTTTGAGTAGCATTCCTGTAGAAATTCCAGTTTTGCTTTCAGAATCATCAAATTAGTTTACATTCCAATATTAACAGGTATTAACAGGTTTCAGTAAATATAAATTAGAAAAAAAAATCCAGCTTACTTTTTTTTACAGAATCTCTAAAGATTTGTTTTTCAAAATCCTGGGCAACTTTAATGAATCTTCAAAGGAAATTCTTCTAAATTTGCAATGGATTTTTTTTCGTTTTCCAAAAGAAATTCTTAGACATTTTCAGCGGTTTTTTTTAAATTTCCAAAACAAATTATTCGGAATATGCCAAAATATTTCCGATGGAAATTCCTAAGATTTTCCAGTAGAAAATCGAAAAAAGTTCATCTGAAACACCAATAATGAATTTACCGAGGAAATTGAAGGAATTCCTTGAAAAATTAAATCAAGATTTTCTGATGTAAAAAATCCTTAAAATTTCTAAATCATTTCCTGTGCATCTTTGCATGGTAAAGATTAAAAGCAATGTTTAGCTGAACCTACAAAGAAATCAAAATGACTTCCCGAAGAAGAATGAATTCCCGATGAAATTTTGGAAGAATTTATGGCACAAATTTAAAAAAACAAGAATCTCGAGAATTCTAAAGATTTATTTTTTGAAAATCCAAAGAATTTTTTGAAGATAATCCATAGACTCTTCCGTGGAAATTCTAAATAATGCCTCGAATAAAAAAATACTTGGAAAATTTTAAAAAATGTGATAGAATTCACAAAGAGCGTAAAAAAGTGTTCCGAAAAATTTTCATTTCAAAATTCCAAATTTGAAAAAAAAATCCAAAAACAAAATATCAACGGAAATATCAAAGTGTTTCATGTGGCATTTGGTTGTTTAATATCTTTCGGAAATTCAGAAGAGTTTTTATTGAAAAATTTAGAAGTTTTCTCTTTCATATTCGAACTGGAAGTTGGTCTGCTTTTCAACTTAGTATATTCTATTAGCATTTCCTTAGTTATAAATTGAAAGCTTTTATATGCCAGCCATTGCACGATTATATATTTTGTTTAGCTAGTACGATGGATACACTATACCTAGGATGTCGAAAATGTTTCCCACCCGAACACATCCTAGACAGGAACGAGAATCGAACTCGTCATCTCCGGGTTGGCAACCCTACGCCTTTTCTCGCAAAGCTAACTGTAGACTGAACATTTTGAAGTGCACTCCTTAAAATGTTCGAAAAACTTCTTTTGGAAATATAGAAGAATTTCTGGTGAAGATTCGAAAGAACTTGTCGTAGAAAATTTCATTAGAATGTAAAAAAAATATGAAAGTTTGAACAGTTTTTTCCACCGAAAATTATATGGATCTCCCACGGGACTGTTTTGAATTTTCAGACAGAATCCACATGGAATTTTTTTTGGAGTTTTAAGGAATTTTTTTCGCAATTTACACTGGAGATGTTTTGTTTTTTTTTTGTAGCAAAATTTCCAAGCAAATTTTTTCAGAGGGAATTGTTCAAAAATCATTCTGAATGCCAGCACTTTATCAGGATGGTATGAAGTAATGTCAAATTTTTACAGGAAATTTCTTTACTGGATTTTTCCTGAATATCCACAAGAAATTCTTTTGAAGTTTTTTTCTTGGATTATTGTAAAAACATGAATATTTTTCAAATTTGTAGCTGCAGTCCGCTGATGCAAAAGTGTCGGCTGCGTTATCCTAAAAACCATCTGCGGCGGTGGCGTGGCGCGGCGGAATTTTTTTTATATTTTCCCATTTTTCCTTTCCTTTTTTCTTTTTGAGACTAAATCGCAACCTGTTCTTTCCTTTATTTTTTTATGGAAAAAGGATCTAAGGCTAAGATGGTCAAATAGCGCAGATATGCATCGGCGTTACGACCGACGCTGCGTTACCGGTTTTTCTCGATGCACACCTGCGTCTTTTCAACGCTGAGTTGAAAAGACACTACCTGGACATCGGCCCTAATACTAAAGACACACCTGTGGTACTTGTACCATGGTACAAGAGAACAAGAAAATTATTCCAAGACTATTATTGAGAAAGACAATAAGATAATATAATATAATATAATAATATACTAACAATAAGATAATATAATAACAATAAGATAATATAATAACAATATAATATATAATATAAGACAATAACAATAAAAATAGACAATATGAAAATTATACCAAGACTATCTTTGAGAAAGACAATAAGATTCTTGTACCATGGTACTTGTACCACCAGTGTGTCATTAGTATTAGATGCGCTTTGCGTTTAATGATTAAATCATTAAATTTTAATGATTTGTATTTTTTACACCGCTATTGTTATTCACCAAAAGTTTTTCGTGTAAAAAAACCATGTGGCTTATCGTGGTCATTTTCCAACCCCCCCCCTCCCACCATATATGACCACGTGGTTTCTGGACGGCCCCCATGTTGCTCTGTTGATTGCGCTATTCAAATGAATTCATGAAATAAATGTTACTTAGAACCTTTTGAAAAGTTAAGCGAGATTTCTCAACCGATCTTATAGGTCTGAGTGTGGCCTAAATTGGCCGCCTTCTTAGATTTATTTTTGAAAACTATTTTTATATAGGCTTGCTACCACTGATTTTGAATATTAATATATCATTAGAAAGCTTGGCGTTAAAAAGCATAGTTTTTTATCCAAAAATCTCAGGTGTTTAATTTTCCTATCAAAATTTATGTATGATTTTCCATATTATTTTTAAAGGCCCATCTGACTAACGAACATTGTTTTTATGGTTAATATGATACTACGACGTTTGTTTCTTGGTTTCATACAATATTCTACGCCAAATATTTTTGAGCAGTATTCAAGCCGTATAGAATCCGTATTCAAGTTATTGGATAAATAATTTAAGAAGCTTGGTATTGATGATTATGCAAATAAAGTAGGTACAGTTATTTTTTATTATTCTGAATTTATGTTTCCTAACATGTCATCAATGGAAAAGGCGAGAATAGTGTGAAGAGGTCTTCATTATTTGTATTGGTATAAATTTAAAGAACGTTGGAGATATTTTTTTCCAGCGCGTTAGGACATTAGTTTTTATACAAATCCATTGAAGTACTCGAATTTAGATCGAAATTTTTTCACTGCAAAGATGATTGTGGCCGAGTTTCAAAATATTTAAACTCTACGGAAAACTGAAGATGGCCGCCTCGAATTCCAGCTGCATTTCCTAAATTATTAATAGTAACAACAAACCCGTTCAAACCATTAATCAAGTCTCACGGCACCAACCGAGACGCATAGTAAAAGCATTTTGGAAGTCCCCGGTCTTCTGCTTCAGTCGAGCCTAACGCTGCCAGCGTTCTTCACAGTCGTCTCGGTCCTGACAGCAGAGATAGACCGGATAGATGCTTGCACAGGCAAGTACAACGACAGTCCAATCTTTCATCCACCGAATACCGCCACGAATTTCAGCCGAACCATCCCGTTTTCAAGCACTAGCACACTCGAACGCCATAATGAAATACTTGTCTACTATCAAAACGTAGGTGGTATCAACAGCGAGATTGACAACTTATGACCTTTCTTACGACATCATCATTCTCACTGAAACATGGTTGGACTCATGCACGCTCTCCAGCCAGATATTTGGCAACGATTGGCCCTGACGAAAGCGAGAAAACAAAATGGGGGTCGGCTGATGCTTTTTTATTTCACCCAGCAAGGGATATAGGAAGTCAATTTTAAAATGCTTATTAAAGCGTTAAAACACATTTTAGCCGAAAATTGTTCATTTTTTTGGGTTAGAAATTTAATTTACTTTTATATAGGTAACGGGGCCCTCCTTAGCCGTGCGGTAAGATTTGCGGCTACAAAGCAAGACCATGCTGAGGGTGGCTGGGTTCGATTCCCGGTGCCGGTCTAGGCAATTTGCAAAAATGGTAACCTGGCTTATAAACCTCGCAGTTAATAATTGTGGAAGTGCTTAATGAACATTAAGCTGCGAGGCGGCTTTGTCCCAGTGTGGGGATGTAATGCCAATAAGAAGAAGAAGAATATAGGTGACGCGAAAGTTGAATTATTTTGATTAAAAAACATATGTAGATAAGGAGCCTAACATGTAGTTTTTCAAAATTCTAACCATATGTATTTAAAAGTTTTCAACATATCCTTGTAAATAACATTTTAAAAGCATTTTAAAATACACTTCCTATACTTCACCATGTTGAAAAATAGTGATTTCACGCACACGTCGGTCGCCGCTAGATGGCAGCAGCACGGCTGCGTCAAAGCGAATTATGAGGTTTTCCGATGTGACCGGTCTGCGGATAATAGTCAAAAAGCTACACAGAAAAAAATAATGAAAAGTAAACAGCGCGTAAAACTTGACATGCGGAAATTTACGCTATTCTACGCTGAAATGGTCCTCTTCCTAACAAGATTGCTTACAACTTGTATGCAATATTGATGATTCACGTCAAATATTCTATACATTTAGGCTAGAGTCCTATAAGAAGAGTAACGTCATGTGCCACGTTTGACAGATCTCCTGCTCGTTTGGAACGCGCATTTGTATGGAACTGACAGACGATTCTGTTCCAATTCTGACACTTGACGACACTGTTATTATAGTCACTGTAATTTAGGCTATATCCCGTGTGGAATAGACCAGTGCATGATGACGTAGGTTTACAGTTCACAGTGCTTTTTCTCCGGGACTGCGCCTCCGGCGCAGCTTCCGATAAAATTGTTTCGTCATTTTATTCGCATGTAGATGTCCTTAGCGATTGATTTCATGCTGAATGCAAAGAATAATACTTAAATATTAGGATCACAGCAATTTTAAAATAAAAATTTTAATTTTAATTTTCCCTTCATCGATTTTTCTTCTAACACCTTGTAAACAAGCTCTGTGAACTGTCAAAATAAGTGAGGTTAAGTTAGAGTTCTAGTGCATTGTTCTATTACGCTAATAATGGTGTTCCATTTATGTGCATGATTACAAACGTAAATTTCAGTGGATTTTTCTATCTGTGTACAGGCGGCGGCGTATTAGTTGCTGTTAATAAAAAAACTTCCCTCCAACTCAATCGAGAAACAGGAATGGAGAAACAGTTGTGGGCATCAATCGAATTCGGAGATCATACATTGTTCCTCTGCGCGCTGTATATTTACCCGAAAATAATCGCAAACGTAGCGTTATTGAAACTCAATGACAATCTGTTTCCACTATTCTGGAAAAAAGCGGATGCCTCCGATGAAATGATTGTGATCGGCGATTTCAACCTCCCATGAATTTCTTGGGTGAATTCTTCCAATATGGATTTCTCTTTCCGGATGTGCGCCACTCTGCCATTCATCGGAACACCTCGTACCTTCTATACAATTACAGCCCCGCCACGCTCTCGCAAATAAATCACGTAACTTACCAGAATAGGCATAGCTTAGATCTATGTTTTGTCAGCGTTCCAGATGTCGCGCCGTTCATATGCGAGACTTCATCACCACTGGTAAAACTAGTTAACCACCATTCTCCTCTGCTAAAGATTACTTGGATTGTTTCGAATATGGCACCTGCTCTTTGTGATTCATAGAATATAATGTGCTCACAGTATGGGTTCTTGGCCATCCAAGAAATCCCTGGAATAAGGCCTTTCGATCTACATGTGTAACCATAGATGAATTGCATTGATTCAAATATGATACATGCCCTTTGTGATGCATAGAATATAACGCGTTCCAAGCATAGGTTCTTGGTCGTCCAAGGAACTCCGGGAATAAGTACTTAGGTCTTCATGCGTAACTATAGATCAAATGGATTGTTCCAAAACTGTCACATGCCTTTTATGATACATATAATAGAACGCGTTCCCAGCATAGGTTTTTGGTCTACCAAGAAATTCCTGGAATAAGGCCTTTAGATGTACATAAGTAACCATAGAGCAATTGGTTTATTTCAAATATGATACATGCCCTTTGCCTATGCACTACAAAGGGCAATTCATTTTTGTTTTGTAGTAGTTCTTAAGGCCTTGCTCTAGGTATGTCTTGGATAACCGACAACCTATGCCGTAGATACATCATATTCTATAATTAAAAATGAGCATGTACCACATTTAAAATCGATCGATTTATCTTCGGTTACTCGTGTAGACTTGTGTGCCAATCTCAATGGATTTCTTGGGTAAACAAGAAGCTATGCCGCTGGGGCCCTCCTTAGCCGTACGGTAAAACGCGTGGCTACAAAGCAAGACCATGCTGAGGGTGGCTGGGTTCGATTCCCGGTGCCGGTCTAGACAATTTTCGGATTGGAAATTGTCTCGACTTCCCTGGGCATAAAAGTATCATCGTGTTAGCCTCATGATATACGAATGTGCTTAATGAACATTAAGCTGCGAGGCGGCTCTATCCCAGTGTGGGGATGTAATGCCAATAAGAAGAAGAAGAAGAATGCCGCTGACTTATTCTATTCTACATATTCAAAAGGGCATGTACTACATTTAAAATAGTTTGATAAATCTTAAAGTGACGCATGTAGATATAAAAGCCTAACTCCAGGGGTTTCTTGAACGACCCATAATCTCTTACGATGCTTCATTCTTTTCTAACCATCCTAAAGGACTTGTGCCATAATTTAAACAGTTCGACTGAACTTTAGTTACGCGTGTAGATCTGAGGACCTAACTCCAGGGATTTCTTGGATGACCGAAAACCTCTGCCGTTGACTTTTTCTATTCTTCACATGCAAAAGGTTACGTACCACATTTAAAACAGTCCGATACATCTTAGCGCGTGTAGATCTTAAGGCCCTACTCCAGCGATTTCTAACTAATCTCTAACGTTGGCTCATTCTATTCTACACATCCAGAAGGACATGTGCCATAATTGAGACAGTTCGAATGATCTTTAGCTACGCTTGTAGATCTTTAGTCCTTACTCCAGGGATTTCTTGGATGCCCAAAAATCTATGCTGAAAAAAACTCTATTCGGAGTAGTCTCCACACTATTTACTTCTCTCTCTTCGCCTCTCTTCTCGCTTTTTTCTCTATTCTGCAATTTAACTCCTTGTACCTTGCACCTCTCACGTCTCGTTTCTCACTTCTCACATCTCATTTATCAATTGTCATATTCCTCTTCATGCTTTTTTACTGCTCATATCTCACACAAAGTTTCTCGCTTATTGCTTCTCACCTTCTACTACTTGCATCTCGCTTTTAACTGATCTTATCTTATTTCGCACTTCTTACTGCTCGCTTATCGCTTCTCACTTCTCTTCCTTTTTCTCGCTTCTCCTCAGTTCTTATATCCCAAATCTCAGCTTACAATTCACGATTGATTATAAAACTATTGAGGGCTTTTTAGTGCAATTATTAATTCCTACTTCTCACTTCTCACTTCTCATCACTCATAACTTCTCACTCATCACTTCTCACTTTTATTTTCTCACTTTTCATTTCTTACTTTTTTACTTTTCAATTGAAAATTATTTAAAAATAAATTTATTAACACACGCCCTTCTCAAACTATGACATCCATAGTCAAGCACGTTGGGCGCGTTTTATCCTGCATGTAGAGGTTTTATTAAAATGTGGGTTTTTCTATGAAAAATGTAGTAAAGTTAACTTTTTGATAACTCGGCACAATCTTTACTAATTTGTTTTTCCAGACATGTGCAAAGATTATTGAAAAAAATGTTTGTATCTAGTGGAAAATCCTTAAGGGAACGGAAGCTTAAATTTTATCGAAAGGCGGAAAAAACAAATTTATTTTTAAAAATTTTATTATGACTGACTAGTGCATTTTAAACCTAGTTCCCCTATTAGATATCTAAATAGCAACCCATCATAATTTTGACTGCTCCAAATGCTTAAAAAACTTTAAATTTGAAAAATTGAATTGATCAGTGCTTCATGATTGTGACCACGACAAAATTTTCCCACAGTTAACAGTATGAATCGTATATATCGCTTCTTTATTCTTTTTCATTATTGTGTCGACATCCACGCTCAGAAGCAATAATTGTAGGTTAGTGTTATAATTCAGCAATCACATTGGCGGTATGAACGAATGTGTGGCTAATATCTTGGACACAAAGTGTTCCATAATATGGTTATTTGCAATCGATTGGAAGTTCAGTAATTTTGTTTTAACCAAACCTATTTTAGATTGTATATCACATAGCGTACCGAAAGCTTAGATCCTAACGTTTGTTTTCATGTAATAATATCTACAATCGACAGGAAAATTATTTAGCTCGTTTTTAGTGGAATGTTTTCACTGTCATAAGAATAGTTTAGTACACTTCCATTTAATTCCAACACGTTGTATTATTTTTAGAGTCTGCAAGTCGAGTCAAGTACGAGACACTGAAGACGACCTTACAGTTGAGGTCGAAATATGTATATGTAAAAGTAATACGACATGGAGAAATTAAATGGAAGTGTACTAAACTCGTCTTATGACAGTTATCTACAATAGGTTGATTTTGTGACGTGTTAGAAGTATAGAGGTAATAAGGTTTAATACCTCTATTATTAGACGTTATTGAATGTTGAGAAAGTCGTCAAGCGTTCCATAACTGTATGCGTAGTGTATAAGACCAACGTTATCCCCTACTCAAGAGTGAATTACACGAATGACGATTACGTTCGCCGAGTTGAAGAAGGGTAAGACGGCATAATTGACGGTGCCTCCTGGCCATAACGCCCCTGAGAGATTTCTAGAAAACTATAACTTACTAAGGTCTATAATCAGTTGGTACCATTAAATATTTGTAAGACCACCATAGTACGTAGAAGTATTTTTGTGTTACATAATGAAAACAATTACAAAATTCAAAAAGTAACAAATTTGATGTAACTTTCAATGTATGTTTGCTCTATATAATGGGGCGGTGGGTCCATATTATACCGTCTTACCCAAACTAAATAAAAATTCACATATAGGAGAAGATCCATAAATCACGTAATGCAAAAAATAGGTCATTTTTAACCCCCCATCCCCACTTTGTCACACTTTTTGTATGAAACACCGGAAAATTTTGTATGGGATGTCACACATCAGGGAACGTTCCTCCTCTAAACGTTACGTAATTTGTGGGTGTCCCCAATATATCACGAAATCATTTAGAAATTTGTCCAATGTCTTCTCTTCTTTCAAATCATGCAGTAAAAAAGTAAAGTGCAATTGGGGGTCGGTTTCGGACCACTGCTTGCCGGTCGGTTTCGGACCACCGATTTTTTTTTGCAAAATGACGCACCGTTCAATAATACCATCTCTTACGACCTAACCTAAGTACGTGCAACATAGCTAAGACCATAAGCAATAAGGATAACTTATCGTTCAATATCCCAATACACGCTAAAAATATTTTACCGATATCTCCTGCAGCCAAAAAATCAATTCAAACACAATATGGCTCGAAAACTCCGAAAAACGCAACCTTGGATCATAGCTGCCTACGGCTAAATTGAGTAATTCTCGCTGAAACCGGGCCACTATTTACACGAGGTCCTTAAAAATGCCTAAATTTATATTCTTTCGAAAGCTTTCGGCGAGTATATAAAGGATCCGAGTTAAATTCTTTAGAAAGATGAACCCCTCGTTAGTTATACACGAAATCATTTTAATGGACCCCTCGATTTTTATCAATTCTTGACTCACCAAAACTGTCATAACTCCAACATTTATCAACCGATTATAGAGATCAGCATATCGTTGGAAAGAGGAAGAGTGTATCTTCAATTTGCCATAAAAAATATAAGCAGCCATATTGAATTTGGCCGCCATCTTGGATTTTTTTTAAACTATGTTTCCGCCAGGTTCGCAACCACCGATTTTGAATATTAATACATCGATGGAAAGCTTAGCTTATATTGTGCATTGTGTCCAAAAATCTCAGGTGTATGTTTTTTCAATCAAAAGTTATGTACTATTTACCAATACCACACTTCTTAAATTATTTAATACAATAACTTGAATACGGCTCCGTTATGCTCAAAACTTTTGAGCCTTTCAAATAAAATACTGTTGTAGATATGCTTTTCATTTTTAAAACATATTTGGCGTAGAATAGTGTATGAAATCAAGGAACTGACGTCGTAGTAGCATTCATTTCATTTCATTTATTTAGTTAACATCTAAACAGATAACACTGAATCAACAATTTGACGTAACAATACACGGTTCGAGGCCGCATCTCTCCATCCTCGGATACGCCCCACGCTCGCCAAGTCGTTCTGCACCTGGTCTGCCCATCTCGCTCGCTGCGCTCCACGCCGTCTCGTACCTGCCGGATCGGAAGCGAACACCATCTTTGCAGGGTTGCTGTCCGGCATTCTTGCAACATGTCCTGCCCATCGTACCCTTCCGGCTTTAGCTACCTTCTGGATACTGGGTTCGCCGTAGAGTTGGGCGAGCTCATGGTTCATTCTTCGCCGCCACACACCGTCTTCTTGCACACCGCCAAAGATGGTCCTAAGCACCCGTCTCTCGAATACTCCGAGTGCTTGCAAGTCCTCCTCGAGCATTGTCCATGTTTCATGTCCGTAGAGGACTACCGGTCTTATTAACGTCTTGTACATGACACATTTGGTGCGGTGGCGAATCTTTTTCGACCGCAGTTTCTTCTGGAGCCCGTAGTAGGCCCGACTTCCACAGATGATGCGCCTTCGTATTTCACGACTAACGTTGTTGTCAGCCGTTAGCAAGGATCCGAGGTAGACGAATTCCTCGACCACCTCGAAGGTATCCCCGTCTATCGTAACACTGCTTCCCAGGCGGGCCCTGTCGCGCTCGGTTCCGCCCACAAGCATGTACTTTGTCTTTGACGCATTCACCACCAGTCCAACTTTTGTTGCTTCACGTTTCAGGCGGGTGTACAGTTCTGCCACCTTTGCAAATGTTCGGCCGACAATGTCCATGTCATCCGCGAAGCAAATAAATTGACTGGATCTGTTGAAAATCGTACCCCGGCTGTTACACCCGGCTCTCCGCATGACACCTTCTAGCGCAATGTTGAACAACAGGCACGAAAGTCCATCACCTTGTCTTAGACCCGGCGCAATTCGAACGAACTGGAACGTTCGCCCGAAATCTTCACACAGTTTTGCACACCATCCACCGTTGCTTTGATCAGTCTGGTAAGCTTCCCAAGGAAGCTGTTATTATTTATTTATTCAGACTAAGGCTGAAGTGGCCTGTGCGGTATATAAGAGTCTTCTCCATTCGGCTCGGTCCATGGCTACCCGTCGCCAGCCACGCAGTCTACGGAGGGTCCGCAAGTCGTCTTCCACCTGATCGAATCACCTTGCTCGCTGCGCACCTCGCCTTCTTGTACCCGTCGGATCGTTGTCGAGAACCATTTTCACCGGGTTATTGTCCGGCATTCTGGCTACGTGCCCGGCCCACCGCAGTCGTCCGATTTTCGCGGTATGAACGATGGATGGTTCTCCCAACAGCTGATGCAACTCGTGGTTCATTCGCCTCCACCACGTACCGTCCGCCATCTGCACCCCACCATAGATGGTACGCAGCACTTTCCTTTCGAAAACTCCGAGTGCGCGTTGGTCCTCCACGAGCATCGTCCAGGTCTCGTGTCCGTAGAGGACTACCGGTCTAATGAGCGTTTTGTAGATTGTCAGTTTGGTACGGCGGCGAACTCTATTCGATCGGAGCGTCTTGCGGAGTCCAAAGTATGTACGATTTCCAGCCACTATACGT
The DNA here is from genome assembly GCF_024139115.2 of Armigeres subalbatus. NCBI lineage: Eukaryota > Metazoa > Arthropoda > Insecta > Diptera > Culicidae > Armigeres > Armigeres subalbatus. Next base: position 103,559,208 of record NC_085140.1, read on the forward strand.
CTCCGAATTTCTCTGCTGGTATCATTTTCGGCAGTCACCAGTGAGCCCAAGTACACAAATTCTTCTACCACCTCGATTTCGTCACCACCGATGCAAACTCGCGGTGGGTTGCTCACATTGTCTTCTCTTGAACCTCTTCCTATCATGTACTTCGTCTTCGACGTGTTGATGACTAGTCCGATCCGCTTGGCTTCCCTCTTCAGTCTGATGTAGGCTTCCTCCATCTTCTCAAAGTTACGTGCCATAATATCTATGTCGTCGGCGAAGCCAAATAACTGGACGGACTTATTGAAAATTGTACCACTCGTGTTAATCCTTGCTCTTCGTATTACCCCTTCCAAAGCGATGTTGAATAGCAGACACGAAAGACCATCACCTTGCCGTAACCCTCTGCGGGTTTCGAAGGGACTCGAGAATGCCCCTGAAACTCGAACTACGCACATCACCCGATCCATCGTCGCTTTGATCAACCGTGTCAGTTTATCCGGAAATCCGTTTTCGTGCATAAGTTGCCATAGCTGGTCCCGATCGATTGTATCATATGCGGCTTTGAAGTCGATGAATAGATGATGTGTGGGCACGTTGTATTCGCGGCACTTCTGCAGTACTTGGCGAATGGCGAACACCTGGTCCGTGGTGGAGCGTTCGCCCATAAAACCCGCCTGGTACTGCCCCACGAACTCCCTTGCAATTGGTGCTAGTCGACGGCATAAAATTTGGGAGAGTACCTTGTAGGCGGCGTTTAGCAATGTGATTGCGCGGTAGTTGCTGCAATCCAGCTTATCGCCCTTTTTGTAGATGGGACACCTTCCAACCAGTCCTGCGACACCTTCCATCCACTCCTGCGGCAAAACTTCTTCCTCCCAAATCTTGGTAATGACCCAGTGCAGCGCTCTAGCCAGTGCCTCACCACCGTGTTTAAATAGCTCTCCTGGTAGTTGGTCAACCCCAGGGGCTTTGTTGTTCTTCAGCCGGCCAATCTCCTCCTGGATTTCTTGGAGATCCGGAGCCGGTAGAATTATGTCCTGCGCGCGTTCCCCAGGTCCATCACCATACCGCCATCTTCGTCTGCCACATCGCCATTCAGGTGCTCTTCGTAGTGCTGCCGCCACCTTTGGATCACCTCACGCTCGTTCGTAAGAAGGTTCCCGTTTATGTCCTTACACATATCGGGCTGTGGCACGTGGCCCTTACGTGAACGGTTCAACTTCTCATAGAACTTTCGTGTGTTATTAGCGCGGTACAGTTGCTCCGTCTCTTCACGGTCTCGATTTTCCTGCTGACGCTTTTTTCTCCGGAAAATCGAGTTTTGTCTGTTCCGCGCCTGTTTATATCGTGCCTCGTTCGCCCTCGTGCGGTATTGCAGCAATCTCGCCCATGTTGCATTCTTCTCTTCTACTAACTGCTCACATTCGCCGTCATACCAGTCGTTTCTCTGATCCGGGGGCACCGTGCCAAGTGCAGCGGTTGCGGTGCTACCAATGGCGGATCGAATATCTCTCCAGCCATCTTCAAGAGACGCTGCGCCTAACTGCTCTTCCGTTGGGAGTGCCACTTCCAGCTGCTGCGCGTATTCTTGGGCTAGTCTACCGTCTTGTAGCCGCCCAATATTAAGCCGTGGCGTCCGACTTCGGCGCGTGTTGTACACCGTCGAGAGTTTTGAGCGCAGGCATACTGCAACGAGGTAGGGGAAGCTGTTATCGTCCATAATTTTCCATAGCTCTACGCGGTCTATACTGTCGTATGCCGCCTTGAAATCAACGAACAGATGGTGCGTTGGGACCTGGTATTCATGGCATTTTTGAAGGATTTGCCGTACAGTAAAGATCTGGTCCGTTGTCGAGCGGCCGTCAACGAAGCCGGCTTGATAACTTCCCACAAACTCGTTCACTAATGGTGACAGACGACGGAAGATGATCTGGGATATCACTTTGTAGGCGGCATTAAGGATGGTGATCGCTCGAAAGTTCTCACACTCCAGTTTGTCCCCTTTCTTGTACATGGGGCATATAACCCCTTCCTTCCACTCCTCCGGTAGCTGTTCGGTTTCCCAGATTCTGACTATCAGTTTGTGCAGGCAAGTGGCCAGCTTTTCCGGGCCCATCTTGATGAGCTCAGCTCCGATACCATCCTTACCAGCTGCTTTATTGGTCTTTAGCTGTTGAATGGCATCCTTAACTTCCCTCAAGGTGGGGGCTGGTTGTCTTCCATCGTCCGCTGAACTGACGTAGTCATCTCCTCCGCTGCCTTGACTTTCACTGCCTGTACTCTCAGCGCCATTCAGATGTTCCTCGTAGTGCTGCTTCCACCTTTCGATCACCACACGTTCGTCCGTCAAGATGCTCCCATCCTTATCCCGGTACATTTCGGCTCGCGGCACGAAGCCTTTGCGGGATGCGTTGAGCTTCTGATAGAACTTGCGTGTATCTTGAGAACGGCACAGCTGTTCCATCTCCTCGCACTCCGCTTCTTCCAGGCAGCGTTTCTTCTCCTGAAAAAGGCGGGTCTGCTGTCTCCGCTTCCGTCTATAACGTTCCACGTTCTGCCGAGTACCTTGCTGCATCGCGACCGCCCGCGCTGCGTCCTTCTCCTCCAGAATCTGTCTGCACTCTTCGTCGAACCAATCGTTCCGTCGACTTCGACCCATATACCCGACGTTGTTCTCCGCTGCGTCGTTAATGGCTGCTTTAACTGTACTCCAGCAGTCCTCAAGAGGGGCCCCATCGAGCTCACCCTCTTCCGGCAACGCTGCCTCGAGATGCTGCGCGTATGCAGTGGCGACATCAGGTTGCTTCAGTCGCTCTAGGTCGTACCGCGGCGGTCGTCGGTACCGAACATTGTTGATGACGGATAGTTTTGGGCGCAGTTTAACCATCACCAGATAGTGGTCAGAGTCGATGTTAGCGCCACGATATGTCCTGACGTCGATAATGTCAGAGAAGTGCCGTCCATCAATCAGAACGTGGTCGATTTGTGATTCTGTCTGCAGTGGTGATCTCCAGGTGTGCCGATACGGGAGGCTGTGTTGGAAATAGGTGCTACGAATGGCCATATTCTTGGAGGCAGCGAAATCAATTAGTCGTAGGCCGTTTTCGTTCGTCAGCCGGTGAGCGCTGAACTTTCCAATAGTCGGTCTAAACTCCTCCTCTTGGCCAACCTGAGCGTTCAAATCTCCTATGATGATTTTGACGTCGTGTCTTGGGCAGCTGTCGTACTCACGTTCCAGCTGCGCGTAGAATGCGTCCTTATCATCATCAGTGCTTCCGGAGTGTGGGCTATGGACGTTGATTATGCTGAAGTTGAAGAACCGGCCTTTGATCCTCAACCTGCACATTCTTTCATTGATCGGCCACCACCCGATCACGCGCCTTTGCATATCGCCCATCACTATGAAAGCTGTTCCCAGCTCGTGTGTGTTGCCGCAGCTCTGGTAGATGGTATGATTACCTCTAAACGTTCGCACCATTGATCCCTTCCAAAAAAACCTCCTGCAGCGCTACAATGCCGAATCCACGGTCCTTGAGCACATCGGCGAGTATGCGTGTGCTCCCGATGAAGTTGAGAGATTTGCAGTTCCACGAACCGAGTTTTCAATCGCTAGTCCCTTTTCGTCGCAGTGGTCTTCGCCGATGGTTCCGGTCCGTACTCTCTTGTTGATTGTTCGTTGCTTATGATTGTTTAAAGGCTGGCTTGCAGGGCCTGACACCAAACCCCCTAAATTTCCGGAGGACCATTCCTCCTTATTTCCGGTGGACCATGGTGCACAGTTTCACTTAGAGTCCCTCGCTGGCACTCGGACGATGATCAGCCGCCCCTAACATGGAGAACAGACGCTGTTGTGAGCCGATCCTGACATGGAGAACAGACGCTCAATAAGATTTGCACCTCCGGAGAGGAGAAAACCCCCCCTTCCCTGTCAGCATACGACCATAGTTCCCACCGGGGTTGGTTACCCGATCTTCCCTAAGGTTGCTCGTATCCCGGCCAGCACCGCGGGGAGGTAGGGATAGGAGTTGCTGGGTAAGAGGCTAAGGACCGCGAGATGGGGTCTATTTTATTCCTTCAGGTACGCGAAGTACCAATGGTACGCTTTACCCAGCATTTGCCGTGTCGTAGTAGCATATTAACCATAAAAACAATGTTCGTTGGTCAGATGGCCTTTCAAAAAATAATTTGATAAATCGTACATAACTTTTGATATAAAAAACATACACCTGAGATTTTTGGACACAATGCACAATATAAGCTGAGCTTTCCATCGATGTATTAATATTCAAAATCGGTGGTTGCGAACCTGGCGGAAACATAGTTTTTAAAAAGAAATCCAAGATGGCGGCCAAATTCAATATGGCTGCTAATATTTTTATTACGGAAAATTGAAGATACACTCTTCCTATTTCCAACGATATGCTGATCCCTATAATCGGTTGAGAAATGCTGGAGTTATGACAGTTTTGGTGAGTCAAGAATTGACAAAAATCGAGGGGTCCATTGAACCATTAAAATGATTTCGTGTATAACTAGCGAGGGGTTCATCTTTCTGAATGATTTAACTCGGATCCTTAATATACTCGCCGAAAGCTTTCGAAAGAATATAAATTTAGGCATTTTTAAGAACCTCGTGCAAATAGTGGCCCGGTTTCAGCGAGAATTACTCATTAGTAGCGCTGCGGCAGTGTTCTACTGACAATACTGGCATATTCGCCGGCAGCGCCATCTATGAGATAGACCGGGGGGGGGGGTCGGTTTGGGAACACTCTCCCCTACATTAGTGACAACCAGCATGAATCAAAAAATTGAATCACCGCATAGCTATTGCTAAACTGGATCGCCGGAATCAATGGTTCTCTCTTGCGATGGTTTCAGTCGTTTTTAACCGGTCACAGCCTCACTGTGGCTATTGGAGATCATCAGTCGAACCATTTTGCCGCTACCTCAGGCATTCCTCAGGGTAGTCACCTGGGACCACTGATATTTCTGATCTATTTCAACGACGCCATTCTGACAATCAAGGGACCATGGCTTTGCTACGCAAACGACCTCAAACTGTATCTCCGAATCTGTTCCATTGAAAACTGTCACTCTCTGCAACGCCAACTGGATGCCTTTGCAAGTTAATGCGTGCTTAACCCATCTAAATGTTCGGTAATCTCTTTCTCGCGGAAAAGGGAAACAATAATTCACAAGTATATCTTGTATGACACAGAACTTGAACGAGTCAATCAAGTTAAGGACCTGGGAGTTATTCTAGACTCAGAACTCACCTATAAGCAGCATGCTTCCTACGTTGTCAGCAAAGCATAAAAAGTTTTGGGTTTCATCTTCAGGATTGCCAAAGAATTCACGGACATTTACTGTCTAAAGTCGTGGTGCTGTTGTCTGATTCGTTCCGTTCTGGAGTACTGTTCGGTCGTCTGGTCTCCACACTATAATAACGGCGGCGAAAGAATTTAATCCGTCCAGCGTCGTTTTCTGAGATTCGCGTTGCGCAGATTACCGTGACAAACCCCCTTCCGTCTCCCAAGCTATGAAAACCGTTGCCGTTTGATTGATCTGGAATCCCTTTCCGTCCGCCGAAGCACAACGAGGGCATTACTGATAGCAGATCTAGGACGACTCGACTGCCCTTCTCTTCTGGAACAAATTAACTACCACGTGCAACCCCGATCCCTTAGGAATAGTTCGATGTTTAGGGCTCCTATGCACCGAACGAACTACGGTATGTTCGGTGCTATCGGCGGTCTTCAAAGACTATTCAACAGAGTTGCATCTCTTTTTGATTTTAACTTGTCCCGTCAACTAATTCGCCAAAGGTTCAGTTCTTTTTTTAGGAATAGTTGATAATGATACTTGACCATATAATGTAACATACGAAATATTATATTTTTGCATTTCTACTACTAGAGGTTTCAGTTCATCTTAAACCAAGTGGCACATTGCGTTAAAGTATAACCCAAAGGATGCCGAAAAACTTTGCTGAAGAAGGCACGATGCTGGAACGTCCACGAAAAAATTTATAACGCTTCGAAGATTGATTGTTTAAACCATATGCAAAAAAATCGTTTATTCTGCCAGCACTGCCGAACGACGTAGACCAATAATTTAACTGAGTGTTATTTCAAAATAATTGATCTTATAGGGCTTTAGAGCTAATGGGAGCTATCCGGAATCATTTCACAAAGAAAAAAATCCGACAAGAAAGAAGATGATAATCGATAATCGATAACCATAGGTCGTCCGGTAGTGCTGGCAGAAACATTGATTTCTTGCATATGGTTTGAACAATCAATTTTTGAAACGTAATAACATTTTTGGTAGACCTTCCAGTTGCGTACCTTCTCCGGCAAAGTCTTTTGGCATCCTTCAGACTATATGTCAACGTATTGAGTCACGTGATTGATGATAAATTGAAGCCGCTAATAGCAAAAATGTAAAAAAGTACGTTTTCCCATACTAATCTTCATGTAAATTTAAAATGCGATGCGGCATGCGAGGTCGCAACCAATCGAGCTCATATTTTGCACAGTTGATTGGGGTCCCAAAACGATTCAGAAAAATCTTGATCGCACTTGATCGGACGAAGTTTGCGTTTTTCCATACAATTGCGCCCCACTCTACTAGGCACATTGGCCAATTGCGGAGGTTCCCTGGAATGCTTGGAACAACCTTGGGTGAAACCCTGCTTCTTTTCTTTTGTTTCGACACTTGTTCTTCTTTTCTTCACAGTTGACCATCGAGTTTCAACTGTTACCTTGACTGTTTCACCTGAGCCCCGGGTGGACTCTTCTGAGCACAATAAAAGTGTATCCAATTCACGAGTTAGTAAATTTATTTTCATAAAGATTTTTATAGATTTCATAAAGATTTTTAAAACACACATTTATAATTGATTATTAATAAGCTAAACGGATGATTTGAAATACTCGTTGAAGTGAAAAAGTCTTCGTAAAAAAAATCATGCGGTATTTTATTTGGGATACCAATACTTTCACACAAAACGCTGCTGGCTGAGCCTGACAGTTCGTGACAGCAGTTGACTGCAATTTCCTCAAGCATTGAACATTTACGGAACTACCCAGGTAACCGTAAGCATTAAAATAAGCCGTATGTGCGACTATAATGCTAGCACAGACCTAACAAACTTTATACTGGCTCTGTAATAGCCCTATATAGCCGAAAAGGCGAAATATAGTGCTAATGGTTACCTGGGTAGACACGCAACTAATTTTGCTCAAAAAAGAATTAGATTGATGGTCTATTGAAGTAAAACCAGTAACCAGTTGAATAAAAACAGCTCCCTAATCTTGGAACATTTAAATCAAAATTGAAACTATACATGAAATGTAACTCAAAAAAACTTCGAGGCGGCAATGTCCCGGTAGGGGATGTAATGCCAATAAGAAGAAGAGGATGGAGTGCTGTGAAAATAGTGCTTCATGGATTTTCGGATGCATCCGATCACGATGAAACTTCACAACTGGTGTTGATGTGCATTATGTCATAAATTTTGCCGATATTCACCCTACGAGCGGCTATAGAAGCATTGTTGCCTTCTCATTTAATCAAGAAGGCACATGACTCACAAATCTTCTTGCATGGATAGCCAGAAAACCAGAGCAACGATTAGTTTATGAATAATTATTGAGTAATTAGCGCTAATCACTAAGGCATTAATAAGCGCTTTCAAAAACGATTTGTTTACCACGTGCCATAAACCTACAACATCAATCCATATTGTTCTGCAGTAGATTATAATTTCGAAGAAAAGATGGATTGCCAGTAATCATCATTTAACCGAAGGACTTGGACCATCTAATGTACAGTTACTGCTCTTGATGATTTATCATCTCCTTGCCCTGCGGGACAAACAAAACCTAATAATATGCCATTTCCTATTAATATTTTATTGTTTGTACAATCGCTCAAACGGTTGGCCCGGATGACAGATGGGATGGTGCGGCACCAGCGAACATTCCAATGTGGAACAAGTCAAGCATCACCACCGCGCACATCAACCGAACTGCCTGGCAGCCGATTCATATCCGGACGGGATTTGTTGACTAAAGCTGATTACCACTTGACAACTCGTGAAGCGCGCCCTAAGTAGGAATTAATTGCCTAACATGCTGACAGTTCGTGGAAAGCTTTGCCAATCGACTTGGGCTTTCGGAGAACTTCAAAGAGACAGACAGGGTCGCTTTTATTACTTCTCAGCTAGAAGATCCCACAGCGGGAAGGATTTTTCTTGGTACTGATTTTCATTCATGGAGATCTAAATTGTATAACCATTTGGCTGCAGCTTATGGTGGTTATCAAAACGTAGCTTTTGAGCTGGAAACATCCCAAGATTGGGTTCTTCAAATTCTTAAATCAACATTTCAACACCTATAAAAACCAAACGGAATGGATGCGATGTCGCAAAAATGGTTGAATTATTCATTTGGCGATGCTTTCTGGGAAATATGTGATAAAGGCAAAGTCAATTAGGTAAAGCAGTGTGGAAATTAGTTTCATTCTATAAATGTTCGGTAGACCAAACATTCTACTTACTTATCTGTCGAATGAAATTACATCCTTTCGATACGGTACAACAAACTGATTCACGAGAAAACAAACCATAAACCGGTTCCTAGAAAAACGAGAGAATCTTCCCTTCAAACGAAAAAGAACGGATTCCAATTCCTTGGGGTCCTTCGTCAGAAGAGAAATCATCTTCCAGAATGCAAAGCCCGTATGCGGGTCGTTCGTTCCAGTGTAAACACAATGCTTTGGAAACGTATCCTTTATTCCTTCGGGCCAGTTCCGCGTATCACTTTCCTCCTCCCATCAATCGGTTCTGGGTAGCATCATGGAATCTTTTCTTCCCGGTAAGTAGCTCGTGACAGTGAAAGCTACCCTTGTTGAGAAGTGTATGATATGTACAATAGATATGGAGTGGAGTGAATTTCCATAAGTAATCAGTTGGATATAATCTGACGGACTGAAAATCACATGTACAAGTAGGGCTCTTCAAAACGTTTAACAGAGATTCGATACGGATTTATTTTCACCGTATTTCAACATAAGCTTTGAACATACTGCTTCAAAAATGGATGCCAACCACGAAAAAGTAGAAATATGGGGGAAAATGTTTTCTAGGATTTTCTAGGGCTTTCAATCCTTCCTTGAGCTCAGACAACAAAGCGTTTACAAAGCCACAATCAAAATATGAAGTTGGCCATGCCACTTGAGCCATAAATAAACTGTTTTTAACAAGTTACAATATTTTTCCTTCTTCCTTTCTACTTTTAGTTTCCTACTTTGTTCTTTCATTCTTCTGTTATCTAACTTTTTCCATCTTTCTTTCTTCTTCTTCGTTCCTCCAACTTCTTGCTTTTCTTTCATTCTTTCTCCTTCTATCTTCCTTTTTCCTTCTTTCTACTCCTTTCTGTCTCCTTCCTTCTTCCTTTTTCATTTATTATTTTTCCCTTCGTACCATATTTCACTTTTCACGAAACGAAACGAAAAAAATCTGAGTCAAGAGGTCAAAAGGTCGAAAGGTCGAAAGGTCAAATGTCATAACAAAAAAATCTGAGCCAAAAGGTCGAATGTCGAAAGGTCGAAGGTCAAAAGGTTGAAAGTAAAAACGTCGAAGGATAAAAGGTCGAAAGAAAAAAGGTCGAAAGACAAAGGGTCGAAAGTAAAAAAGTCGAAAGACAAAAAGTTGAAAGAACAAAAGATAGAAATTGCGGTTGTTGGGCAAAAGTTCGAAGGTCGAAAAAATTGGGCAAAACGTCGCGTGATCTACCATTCCTTTGCACATTTATGTTTTACAAGATATTTCTCGCTAAACTTTTCAAAAGGACCTAAGTAACTTTTTTTTCCATGAATTAATTTAAATACAGCAATCAATAGCTTTCATGTTGTTCTGTTGATTGCGCTATTCAAATCAGCTCAAATCAAAAAATTGTTACTTAGGTCCTTTTGAAAAGTTAAGCGAGATTTCATTGTATAATTTTTCCTTCTTTTAGTCATAGGTCGTTCTTTCTTGATTCACATATTTATATTTGTTTGTGTTTCGCCTGATTATATTTTATTGTTGAATTTTTCTTTCTTTTAATCAAAGGCTTGTCATTCGAGTTTCGCACATTAATATTTATTTGTGTTTAACGTTATTTTCATTGTTGATTCTTTACTTTTTTTTCATTCATAACCTTTTCTTTCGAGTTTCGCATTTTTTGACCGCATATGAAATACCAACACTTGAAAACATTTCATTCTAGAATTTTCTTCTTGTTCAAACTTAGGGTTTTCTTATTTTTATCAAAGTATTGTTAGGCTTTATTGACTTCAATTGTAATTTATGAAAATAGTTCTTCACTCATTTTCATCAAAATGATGATTCAAAATATATAATTTTAGCTTAACATACCATCTTCTAATGACAGTAATTTTATTTTTATGTGCTGAACAGATGATACGTTTTTGTTCACACAATTTGTTTTTAAGTTACTATGCAGGAATGTGCAAAGTAACTTAAATCTTTATTATTAGAAACCGTTACGTTAAGCTGTAAAGTTGGGAGGGGTTCATTAATTACGTAACGCAAAAATAGGGAATTTTCAACCCTCCCTCCCGCTCCTCCTGACTTTTTGTAAGACTTTTTGTAAGAAACATCTGAAAATTTTGTATAGATCGTCACACTTCGCTCAACTTCGCTTACGTGATTTGTGAATGTTTGTGTTTCATTTTGAAGTCAACTAGTAACCCTCTAACGCCCAAGACCGCCTTCAGACGGGAAACTTTAATATTTTTTTTGACCTGTTTTTCATTCAACCTTCTGTTATTTTTTCGACCCTTTTTTCCTTCGACATTTTGTCATTTTGACCTTTTGTACTTTCAATTTTTTGACTTTTCGACATTTTATCGTTTCAACCTTTTATTTTCGACTTTTTATCCTTTCGGTCTTTTGTCCTTTCGAACTTTTATCTTTTCGACCTTCCATTCTTTCGGCCTTTTGTCCTTTCAACCTTTTGTCCTTTCGACCTTTTGTCCTTTCGACCTTTTGTCCTTTCGACCTTTTGTCCTTTCGACCTTTTGTTCTTTCGACCTTTTGTTCTATCGACCTTTTGTCCCTTCGACCTTTTGTCCTTTCGACCTTTTGACCTTTCGACCATTTGTGCTTTCGACCTTTTGTCCTTTCGACCATTTGTCCTCTCGACATTTTTTTCCTTTCGACCTATTGTCCTTTCGACCTTTTGTCCTGTCGACCTTTTGACCTTTCGACCTTCTGACTTTTCGACCTTTTGTCCTTTAGACCTTTTGTCCTTTCGACCTTTTGTCCTTCGACCTTTTGACCTTCGACCTTTTGACACAGATTCTCCTCCAGGAATTCCTCCGGAAGTTCCTCCAGGAATTCCTCCGGAAGTTCCTCCAGGAATTCCTCCGGAAGTTCCTCCAGGAATTCCTCCGGAAGTTCCTCCAAGAGTTCCTCCAAGAATTCCTCCGGAGGTTCCTCCGGAAGTTCCTCCAGGAATTCCTCCGGAAGTTCCTCCAGGAATTCCTCCGGAAGTTCCTCCAGGAATTCCTCCGGAAGTTCCTCCAGGAATTCCTCCGGAAGTTCCTCCAGGAATTCCTCCGGAAGTTCCTCCAGGAATTCCTCCGGAAGTTCCTCCAGGAATTCCTCCGGAAGTTCCTCCAGGAATTCCTCCGGAAGTTCCTCCAGGAATTCCTCCGGAAGTTCCTCCAGGAATTCCTCCGGAAGTTCCTCCAGGAATTCCTCCGGAAGTTCCTCCAGGAATTCCTCCGGAAGTTCCTCCAGGAATTCCTCCGGAAGTTCCTCCAGGAATTCCTCCGGAAGTTCCTCCAGGAATTCCTCCGGAAGTTCCTCCAGGAATTCCTCCGGAAGTTCCTCCAGGAATTCCTCCGGAAGTTCCTCCAGGAATTCCTCCGGAAGTTCCTCCAGGAATTCCTCCGGAAGTTCTTCCAGGAATTCCTCCGGAAGTTCCTCCAGGAATTCCTCCGGAAGTTTCTCCAGGAATTCCTCCGGAAGTTCCTTCAGGAATTCCTCCGGAAGTTCCTCCAAGAGTTCCTCCAAGAATTCCTCCGGAAGTTCCTCCGGAAGTTCCTCCAGGAATTCCTCCGGAAGTTCCTCCAGGAATTCCTCCGGAAGTTCCTCCAGGAATTCCTCCGGAAGTTCCTCCAGGAATTCCTCCGGAAGTTCCTCCAGGAATTCCTCCGGAAGTTCCTCCAGGAATTCCTCCGGAAGTTCCTCCAGGAATTCTTCCGGAAGTTCCTCCAGGAATTCCTCCGGAAGTTCCTCCAGGAATTCCTCCGGAAGTTGCTCCAGGAATTCCTCCGAAAGTTCCTCAAGAAATTCCTCCGAAAGTTCCTCCAGAAATTCCTCCGAAAGTTCTTCCAGGAATTCCTCCGAAAGTTCCTCCAGGATTTCCTCCGGAAGTTCCTCCAGGAATTCCTCCGGAAGTTCCTCAAGGAATTCCTCCGGAAGTTCCTCCAAGAATTCCTCCGGAAGTTCTTCCAGGAATTCTTCCGGAAGCTCCTCCAGAGATTCCTTCGGAAATTTCCTCAAAAATTCCTTCAGAAGTTCTCAACGTTTTCCTCCCGCAGATGCTGCAGGAATTCCTACGAATGTTCCTCTAGGAGTTTATCGAGAAGTTCCTTCCGGAATTTCTCCCAACGTTTGTCCAGGAAATCCTCCATGAAATTTCTCCACAAATTCTTCCAGAAATTTTCCCGCATTTTCCTCCCTCAACTCCTTCAGAATTTTTTTTCGAAGAATTCGTCAAATTCCTTCATAAATTTCCCCGAAAAGTTGTCCAAAAATTTCTCTGGAAATTTCCTCAAGAAAAGTCTTTCAGAAACATGGATTTCTTGAAGAATTCGGAAACATATTCATGGTTTTAATTGTTGGATAAATTCCTGGAAGAATTCGCGAATAAGAGATCGTAAAGGAATTCCGGATCTGAATCCCTTAAGAAATAGTAGGAAATATTATTTGGAATTCGGAATTCCCTTCTTAATTCGGTTCAATTCAAAGAATTTGCAATTTTTTAAGATTATTTCTAATTCAAAATAGTATCGCGTCAAAATATGGAAGAGTTTGCTATCTTACTGAACTAATATTCACCTCATCGCAAAACAATGAAATACAGCGCCAACCTCGTCGCCTCTTTCTTGCCAGCATGTGTGCTCAATGCTGATAAAAATCACAAAAATAAGAAACAAATTAAATTGCTATCCATTGTTTTTGCCTTTCTCGTATACTAAGTATACGGTAAAGGCTATATGATCGCTCCAAAAACAAACTTTTTATAGAAGGCCCGGAGACCCATAGTGTTATATACCAATCGACTCAGTTCGACGAATCGAGGTGATGTCTGTGTGTGTGTGTGTGTGTGTGTGTGTGTATGTGTGTGTGTATGTGTGTGTGTGTGTGTGCGCAAAACTACTCAACAAAATGTCACTCATTTTTCGGGCACTTATCCTCAACCGATTTGCTCGCAACAAGTTGCATTCGACGCAGAATCCTGTCCCATTGTTTCCTATTTGAAATTGGCCAGATCGAACTATGGGATCGAGAGTTATGGCCAAAATACAAATTCATTTGAAAAAATCGCGTAAAAAATGTCACTCATTTTTCGGACACTTATCCTAAATCGATTTGCTCGCAACAAGTTGCATTCGACGCAGAATCCTGTCCCATTGATTTCTATTTGAAATTGGCCAGATCGGATAATGGGATCAAAAGTTATGGTCAAAATACAAAATCATACGAAAAAATCGCGTAAAAAATGTCACGCATTTTTCGGGCACTTATCCTCAACCGATTTGCTCGCAACAAGTTGCATTCGACGCAGAATCCTGTCCCATTGTTTTCTATTTGAAATTGGCCAGATCGGACTATTATGGCCAAAATACAAAATCATATGAAAAAATCGCGTAAAAAATGTCACTCATTTTTCGGGCACTTATCCTCAACCGATTTGCTCGCAACAAATTGCATTCGACGCAGAATCCTGTTCCATTGTTTCCTATTTGAAATTGGCCAGATTGGACTATGGGATCAAAAGTTATGGCCAAAATACAAAATCATACGAAAAAATCGCGTAAAAAATGTCACTCATTTTTCGGGCACTTATCCTCAACCGATTTGCTCGCAACAAGTTGCATTCGACGCAGAATCCTGTCCCATTGTTTCCTATTTGAAATTGGCCAGATCGGACTATGGGATCGAATGTTATGGTCAAAATACAAAATCATACGAAAAAATCGCGTAAAAAATGTCACTCATTTTTCGGGCACTTATCCTCAACCGATTTGCTCGTAACAAGTTGCATTCGACGCAGAATCCTGTCCCATTGTTTCCTATTTGAAATTGGCCAGATCGGACTATGAAATCGAAAGTTATGGCCAAAATACAAAATCATACGAAAAAATCGCGTAAAAAATGTCACTCATTTTTCGGGCACTTATCCTCAACCGATTTGCTCGCAACAAGTTGCATTCGACGCAGAATCCTGTCCCATTGTTTCCTATTTGAAATTGGCCAGATCGGACTATGGGATCGAAAGTTATGGTCAAAATACAAATTCATACAAAAAAATCGCGTAAAAAACGTCACTCATTTTCGGACACTTATCCTCAACCGATTTGCTCGCAACAAGTTGCATTCGACGCAGAATCCTGTCCCATTATTTCCTATTTGAAATTGGCCAGATCGGACTATGGGATCGAGAGTTATGGCCAAAATACAAATTCATACGAAAATATTGCGTAAGAAATGTCACTCATTTTTCAGGCACTTATTCTCAACCGATTTGCTCGCAACAAATTGCATTCGACGCAAAATCCTTTCCCATCCCCTATTGAAAATTGGACAGGTCGGACTATGGGATCGGAAGTTATGACCAAAATACCTTTTTTCATAAAAATCACAAAAAATGTCACCTATTTTTCGGACACCTAACCTTAATAGATTCACACGCAACAAGTTGCATTCGACGCAGAATCCTGTCCCATTGTTTCCTATTGAAAATTGGCTAGATCGGACTATGGGATCGGAAGTTATGGCCGAAACACCATTTTAGCCTTTTTATACGAAAAGGCTGTATGTTCGCTCAAAAACCAAACTTTTACAGAAGGCCTGGAGACCCATAGTGTTATATACCAATCGATTCAGCTCGACGAACTGAGATGATGTCTCTGTCTCTCCCACTTCATACGGGAGTTTGGCAGAAAGACGGTCATGAGATTTATATCATAACAAATATTGCCCTCCGCTCGCGTGATGGGAATGACATTTTCGTTTTCTTTTTGTGTAGTCGGAGCTTCAGTTCAACTAACATCCAAAAGTGATATCCTTAAAATATATGACTGGGTGAAATAAAACAGGGTTATGTACGTCAAAAAGATTGGAAAAGGAAACAAAAATGTCGAAATTCTTATTAGCATATTGTAGATCAAGCTGAAAACCGAACCGAGGTTTCGCGAAATCGCATTTCCGGATGTTGCAACTGCATCGCGAGTAGTGCGCAACTGTGCCATAGTCGGGCACCACTCGCGATGCAGTTGCGACATCCGGAAATGGGACAAAATATGATTTTCGGTTTTCAACTGGATCTACAATATCTTTGCCATAAATAATCTGATTTTCATAGAACGGACAAAGAAATTTGTCTTTTTTACTCCTAGCCACTAGCTCATCTTTTTTCAAGCACACACATTTTACGAAGGTCGAGAAAGGCACCATCACCGCTAGGTGGATTAATCTGGGTTTTTTTTTAATGGGATGAACATGAGAAGTATGAGATAAAGTGCCGAACCGCTATACGTATTATAACTAGTCTGAAGGCACCTGGATTAGATGATGAATAATGTTTCAAAGCAGTGGCGTAGCCACGGGGTGGTTTTGGGCATAAACCCCCCCCCAAAGACAAAATTTTTAGAAGAAATTTTTTTTTTCGAAAAAAAAATGTTCGGAAAATTCCCCCCAGACCAATTTTCTGGCTACGCCACTGTTTCAAAGTAATACACAGTAGTAATGAATAACTGAGATATTTCACGTCTGATGACTTAAACCATTTAATGAGGAAAAAAATCCTCCTGTACTACAGTCCTTCGTGACGCTTCGGGACTAGCTTGCGATTTGGGCGTACACTGTTTTGGAAACAAATTTTTTTTATTAATTTTTATTGATCGTAAACATTCTTTCTCTAAAACTATTTACATACTTTTGCTTCTGCTTATTTGACCAATTCATCCAATTTGTCCACTCAAAAGCAATACTCAATTCCACAGCACTACTAAAGCAAATGGAGTAAAACTTATTAGTCGAGGATCAGCTCCTCTAGGACGAAGCTAGTAATCACATGTCAAAATTAATTGAAACAACCGAACTTAGTAAATCTTACGCGTCTTGCATGAGCACTCCACTGGTGGGCAAGCTCGCACTTGAGCATCTTTTGACTTCATTGTCTGTGAAAGTCGTTAATCCAATTATATGCGTCTTTTCTATTTTGTCTCCATGCACGCAGGCTATGCACATCTGGATTTTTAACTGTTCTACACACATATGGAGTAAAATTGATTTCAGGAACTATCAGATCTATAACATGATATAGAACAACCAACCGGCGACTGTTAAATTTTCTAGCAATTCTGTATAAGAATCTACCAAAACTTGTATAAGAACTTGGCATATACAAAATTGTTAGCTTCATATTCAAAAAAATGTGAGCTCACAGGCAAATATTGTAAGAAAAGCTTGCAAAATTGTAAGGTCTCACGCAATATTTGTATAAGAATCTAGCAATTTCGCATATGCCCAGTTCTTATACAGGTTATGGTAGCTTCTTATACAGAATTGTTAGAAAATCTAAATCACCGGTTGGATGTACTAAAGGTCGGCAAAAAAATTGTTCATGGTATTTAAAAATCAGTAAGGGACTTTTGACCGATCAACTTCAATCATACCGAATATAGCTACTCATCCATCCATCCATCCATTGATCCAGCTTGAACATGGTTCTCTTCTGACGCCACTCGCCTTACTGGACGGTTGAGTTCATGATTGCACCATATTTATTTCCAGCATCGCAATATTTATCCAAACTGTGAAGTGAAGCACGTAGACAGAGTAGCGCCACTTGAGAATATTTCTGGCTTTCATCGTCATCGATTGACCCAAACAGCGAACCGAATTCATCTGTTTGCGATGGTGGCAGCTATATTTCGTTCTCCTATACAAGAAGAACCGTCGCAATTTTCCAATTAACAATTGCCCCCCGGAATAGCGTTTCTACAATGGCGCCCAAAGTGGAATCATCTGAATCATAACGCAATCTGTTTACGTCCAAATGGAGACTGAGGGGCATTTGGAAATGGGGAAAAGCCGAGAAAGAATAATCTCATTATCAATCATCAGTCTCTAGTGGATCAGGTGGCGCCAAGGATGTGCGACGAGACTCTGGATGAAGGGGACTTATTTTCAACAGAGTAATCTAATTTTTTCCCATCGTAAATGTCATTCCATCAATTCCTGGGACCTATCTGGGGATCCGTGAGTGAACTTTAGGTAAACAGAGAGTGTGATTGTTTGTACGATGGTAGTCAGGCTTGTGAGGGCTATTTAGTAAATCAAAGAAGATTGATTGGGGAATTTTTTTGGGACAACAGAGGCTTAATTGTATTGACGTCAATGATAAATCACTCTGAACTGAAAGTTCAAAGTCTGAATCCCAGAAACTTATTTGCAAAGATAAATTCACTTCGCATTTCTCGACAATGTATCTTAAGACATGCTGCGAGTGATCAAATAACGAGTTACAAACATGCTATTGAAATTGGTAGTCTGCCAGCAGTGTAAAGTTTATATTATAATCACTTTGTTGTTATACAAAATCACATCATAAATGGCTTCGTAAAATCTTCCTGAGGAGGATATTATTATTAGAATTGTGCCCAAAACACCACCACGTGTCGTGCATTGAATCCCTAACCATTTCCATTCCATAATAGGTGATACTTTGGCACGTGCCTTCGGTAAGACTTTGAAACTTTGTGCTACAACTAAACGCAGTATAGTTCCCCCACAAGCGGGAAAGCTTTCTGTGTTGCATCTCACGCGACGGCTTCTTCATAGTCGGTGTCATGCCGCACCGTTGAGCCAGGAAAAGTTTCCACTTACCATCTGGATTATTTGCATCACTAGCAAGAAAAGCGACACTTCAGCTTGTTGTGCCATTGCTGCTGGTTGGATTGCAAATTATTCCTTCATAAATTATTCAAAGCCGTTGCGAAATGTTGAAACGACCGTCCGCACCATGGCCTTGTTGAGTTAACGTTTATTCTTGGGATAGGATATTTCGCCATCGTATAAGATTAACCAAAGAGTCTCAACTCGCACTATTGCCCAAGAGTAGCGTTGATAAATGCAAGGAATTCATACCTCACGAACCATGAATCATTGAATATACAGTGACCTCTCGCTAATTAGATGATGCTTCCGTCCCAGAGAACAATTGCTATTCGCTATTTGTAACGCATATGCAACAACAAACGAATGTCGAATCTGCTCAAATGTGTCGTTCGAATGATGTTGTTGTGTAAGCTCTGCGTTAAATTTTGTTCAAACTGAAGATTAGAGCCAACGATTGTGCTTAATTTTGAAGTCTGTGATGCATTGGTTGGTATACTTATTTCTAATTATTTACTATTTTCACTATTATTGAATTAAAAATCAATATTTTGAGAGAGCATATAGACACTGTTCGCATCGCGAAAATTGATTCGAGCGACATCTATATGTGGTAGTATTCCTAACGGCAGCACCAACCACCATATATTCATCGATCATGGCGCCCTGATGAAATATGCGTTTTGGTTTATTTCGCTTCATCCGGTCAACCCAAGCAAGATGGAGTAACCCACTATAAAAGCCGAATTGGATGAATTCTCGGTCTCCTTTTTACGTGGACAACTCGACGTCATCGGCAACAGTCATCATCAGCGAAGAAGAAAGTCAACAAACCAGTGAATTATTCTTTACCACCCACTGAAGGTGAATTATTGTAAATGTACATAGTGTAAAAAGTTAAAATAAATTAGTCAAGAAGTTGAATTTAGCAAAACCTGAAATAAAAGTGAATACTAAACTCTATAAGACTTACCTGTGATGTGTGTGTGTGATTGGTCGGTGTACCTGAAAAGAAAGAAGCAGATCTAAAAGAAACCATACTTACCTGTGATTCGAACTGCGTCCCCGTTGTACTGTGTGGTTGAATTTAGTGAGCACAGAATCGCTTTTTGTGAGCTATTTGAACAGACACGTTGACTCTTTCTTAATAGAATGGTCCAAAAACATTTAAAAAACGCTTTAAGATTTTCGCAAACGTAAATAGGCCTATGCGCCGGCGTGCCATGCCAAATTTTGAACGAATAAAATTTCCGCCTATTATTGAATATCCACAAAGAATGCAGGGGAGAACAGCATTTCATAGGCGAGATTTTCAGCCGTTCAACATTTCGCGATTACTGATTGTATTCTTTCCGGTTCTTCGTCAACATAGAGCTATATTTCAGGATTATCTCAGCGTGATTTCAGTGTGATCTCAGCGGGCAGTGCTCGTAATATAAGCCCCGAGAACATCGTACAAGAAAGGTGCAAGAACGAGAATACGTGGAACGAAGTAGGCAGAGCGGTAACACAGATCATGTTCATGTCGCTGCATCGAAAATGGCGTGAAGACCAAAGAACATCTGGCAGCGATCATAGTAGCCGATCTGGTAAACACCAAAGAGATGTTAAGAGTGGTGAAGGATATTCAACAAGCCATACACGAAAGCAAGTCGTCGGTTCCAAGGGAAATTCCCACGCCGGGGTACTCTCTGTCGGAGTAGGATAAATCTGCTGTAGGGGATCATAAGAGTAGTCCTCGATTTAGCTGGGAGCTAAATGGCTCAACGAAAAAGTGTTTGAGAATGACAAGAAAATTATGCTGGGAGCTGGATTACCCAACGTTAAGAAAAGTTCAGTTCGGGGGAGTTTCCGCCGCTGTGGAGGCTAGGTTAGGCCCGGGAATTACACCGAGCAGTTCGTGACGAGTTAAATAATCTGTTTCGGATAGTCGAAGTGCCATTGAACCGGTCGCTATACTCCACTCAGAATATCTGGACCGACTTTGGCATACAACCGGTTTCCCGTTGAAGTGAGGAAGTGCCTCGAACTATCTATGTGAGATATTAGTGTTGGATACGCAATAAACTTCCACGGATACGGGTCGTCGGTTTTCGGGAAAGCTCTTCCCCGCCGGGGACTATCCGAGTAGGTTGCGAGCACCTCAAAAGCTGAATGGCTAAAAAATGAGTGGTGCTGAATGGCATGAGAAAGAAAGACAGTAAGCGTCGAAAATCGAGAGACGCGCAAAGTGAAAAAAATAGCTTCGATGAGAAGAATGTTGCGAACCTTGCAAGAGGCTGAACACTGGCTGAAGGCTGAAGTGCAGAAGCAAGACCCCTCCGAGGAATTGACGTTTAGTAAGTTCCGGGGAGATCAGATCAGCCGTCGTTTAACCGTATCATTGGTTTTTCCTCTTTTGTTTTTGTGGCGTAGTAGAAGTAATTGAATGTTGAAAAAGTCGTTAAGCGTTTCATAACCGTGGGGGTAGTGTACCGTTTTGACTCAAATTCCGAACATGACTCATATTCCGAATACTCGCTTTGAAATGGCCAATTTAACTTTGAGCCAAAACGGTATCTAGTAAACTGTAAACTAATGCAAAGTTTGAGGGGCTGTCCCCGTTGACACTCAACCACCTGGTCCTGCTGACGCTAATGGTGAGACGCCGCAAAAAAAGCAAACGGTCAGCTCTTTGAGCCCACTCCGCATAAGTGAGCATCGCAGTACTAATATAGCGTTTCGTGATTATTAGCTAATACTTTAAATTGTATCCCTCGGATGGGTGCTTTTTGAAGAACACTGACTGAGACTTGAAGACGCAGTTCTAAGTTCTCGAACCAACATTTCAGCTGTCCAAGTCAAAGAGTAATTGAGGCAATAACCTCTGGTCTTCATCAGTCAGGAAGTCCATGCCATGCCCGCCTGTCTTGTCTGCAGCAGCGCCCGACTCCAACTTACAGAGATACAATATTCCGTCGGGTTACACCTGTAATCCATTCCTTTCGCTGAGTGAGCAGCTCATTCAAGTTTATCGCGCTGATTTCGATAAAAGGATTCTTCACTTATCTTCTACGCTGCCACCTTCCAGAACATCCACTACCCGAGTTCTAAGATTTTTAACGAACGATTTCTTCACAGCTGGATCTTTTGGTCAGTCTTCGCCCGAACCTCTCCTGACGCTGGTGAATCCGAGCGATACGTTGTCGCCAATTAGAAGATGATAGTCAGTGCTGCGTTTATCACGGACCCAAGAAGGCACCGACGCCGTTTACAGCTGATCCATTTCCAGAGGAGCTAAATACTAGTCCTGCCAACGAAAAGCTGGACTGGAAAACGCTGCTTGCTGCAAACGTGAGAAGCGGCTGCGGGTGGACCCGGCTGACGATGGGAGGAAACCCGCAACAATCGGCGATATTCATTTCCATCTCCTCTTCGATATTTCACCACGCCTGAATGGAGCAAGGACAAATCCGTGGATGATAGATAAAGACGCGACACGTCAGTCACTCACCGATCCAACTGATCAGCTGAAACGTTGGCTCGACAACTTCAAGTTTGACAACCTCCGGATATAGGGAAAGGTTGACAATTCACCGACGGCAGCAGGCAGTAATCTGACTCGGATGACCATGTGAGAACCATACTGTCACGCTTTGCATTATCCTGGAGCAGGTCATTGAATTTCAACAGTCCTTCCATTTGGTACTGATTGACCAAGGAAAAGCCGTCGCTTGTCTGAATCACGAAATACTGAGGGGAATTCCTGGGAGCAAGGGAGGTCTTTTTTTTTCTTCCTAAGCAATGGAGGGGGAATCTGCTCAACAGACATCCTGGGTTGTCCAGGAAGTGCGGGGTTAGGGACCACCTCCAACAGCAAACGAGGGAGGCAGGACTACATTCCCGATCCGCTAAACCGTATCCATTGCCGCCCTTCGGTACAACCAGAAAGTAATCCCGAGCAAAAATGAATAACTTGTTGATAACAAATTCTATTATCCGGTTATCAGATATTTTGATAACTGAATTTGTTATCATTTTGGCTGAATTAACAGCCAACATAACAAAAATGATACCAGAATTTTGCTCCTGAAATAACTAAATGAAAACAAATTAAGTTATCACTGATACCAAATTGATAACACATTTTGTTATACGTCCTCGAGGTTAGCTGCGTGTCCTTGCAGCACCGAACATCCTGACTCGCTTTTTTAGAAGAACACCATGGTATCGTGCCAGCGCATTGCCGGCTTTCCAGGTTGTCTTACCACGCCCTATGTCCTCGGAAGGTGGGAAGGGTCGACTTCGCGCCTGCTTCCCTCTGCACGACTGGTATCAAGAATGATGATGCTGCGTGCACCCCAAACTGACCTCTCTGCGATAGGGCCTATTCGCCCACACAGAGGGACTTGTCAACGCGGTGCCTACGCCTGCCACAGCCTTGACGAGGTCCCCTTTCCGTCCTCGGGCTCGGAACCCGCCCGGTTGACCGACGCCGCGAAAGCGATGATACCATGTTGTTCTTCGCGCGGCCACTTGTTCAATAAAAAGGATCGAGTTCGACCACAGAGCATGAGCACCGGTATGACCCATGAAGCCGACTCCGATACATTGCCCAACCCGAGCAAAGCCAGATAACTGAAATGATATCAAACTGATAACACGATTAGTTATCCTTATTATCATTTTGATATTTAGTTATCAATCATGTGATTAACTGATAACTGAATAATGACAAATTTTATTATCAATACAAATTTTTTTCTAAATTTCGCGTCGTTCAGAAATGGGGCTAAGCATTCTACCCTTGCCAACATTCTACTTCTGTAGCCGGCATATGCTATGAATATTGTGACAAGAACTGTTTCCAAACACTGAACTGAAATTTTTGTCTAAGCAGAGAGTGATTTTCCCCGTTACCCTCGATATCTATTGATTTGTTTATTACTCTGTCAACAAAGGAATTTACACAAGAGTTGAAATTTTCTTATTTGTTTTATGCTATGCTTATTAACTTTACTTTCATTTCAGGTGTCGTTGAATAATGAAATATGTATCTGAGAATCAATTAAGCGTTGTAGTTTATTAAGTACTTAAAATGGCCTTGCAGCTCCCGGAACATATAATCCAAGGGCATGTGCTAATTCAGGAACAGTGAATAATCTTGACTAACCGCCAAGCTAACCGCAACATAATTCATCTTGGGATCCACAGTGCTTATATATATTGAGAAGCGGAAATTTTAACTGGAAATGTCGGATAATCAAGAAATTGCAACGATCTGGTCTGTTGTGGAGGAAACAATCATGGTCGCACTTTAGTCGATCTAGCAATGAGCTCAACTATTGACAGTTTAAACCTAGGTTTGGACACAAAAGACAAACCAGAGCTAGATCATCTGCAGCCAAACCTTCAATAGTCGATGTTTAAAGGACGCATGGGAATATTGAGATGTGAAATAGAAAATCCTTTGGAATGTGTTTTGTCACAGTAACCCAAAAAATACGTTTTAACTACTCGACCCGGCAAACGTGGCAGACATTGTAGGTTAAAATGCACGTTGTGGACTCGATACCCATACGAATCCTAATTTTAGTTTTCCACAATTTACTCAACCTTACTCGTGATTTTCGCATGAGCAAATATCATATAAACCCGCCGGAAACGATAAAAACATATCTGCAGAAGGAATTAAGTCATAGAACATTGACTGAACTGATAGATTTGAATTTATATAAATAAAAACTACTTGAGGTCGATTTGACTAGCGAGAGGATTCACTCATGGCCGGATTGAGGAAGAGGGGGAGGGGGGCTTTGAGTCATGGCCCCGGGCCCTCACATAACCGTATGTACCAAAGTCAACCTTTTTCGTACATTTAGGAGCTCCCGAAAACTGTCAACCCCGACCCTGGATTCACCAAATGGCAAAATTTTTCACGGATTAATTCTTGCTGGGATCAGCAGTGTTGCTGTTTATATATGCATATGAAAACATGAAACGTTTCACTGCGAATTACAAGGTTGTGGTTTAGTTAGAATAAAACTAGAACCGAAATCGATCTACAGCATGGCGCTGCTAGTAACCTAATGATTGAAAATTGGAGAGAAAAACTAACCTAAGCCTATTATTTGGCCTATTATGTATAAACTTATTATACTGGAAAAATCAATAAAGTACGATAAACCGTATTTATTCTAATTGATTGCTGGTTCGCTATTTTGAATTAAATTCGGTTATCTTTTTTGTTATATTGACTGGTAATTCAACCAAAATAATAACAATTCTAGTTATCAATATAACTGGATAATAAAGTTTGTTATTAATAAGTTATTCTGTTCTCAACTCTGTACAGCTGACTGTTATTTACATAAAATGGTCATATGGCATCATGATTTGATTATAAATAGTTTTCAGTAAATGCAAGATTGTAGAAAGCGTATTGCTCTTCTCTTCTGCTCCTCAAGAAAGCGTAATTGGGTGAGTACATAGAGACGACGCCGTGCAATCACTCGATTCGAGTTCGAATCCCAGTGAATGACAACATTTTTTCAATGCGTAACGAAGTCGGCAAAGAAGATTCAACTATTTTGGTCGATAAAACAGTGATGGCTAATAACAAAATAATAACTAAATTTGTTATTTGAGTAAATAACATGTATAACAAAATGTGTTATCAATTTGGTATCAGTGATAACTTAATTTGTTTTCATGTAGTTATTTCACGAATAAAATTCTGGTATCATTTTTGTTATGTTGGCTGTTAAGTCAGCCAAAATGATAACAAGTTCAGTTATCAATATGTCCGATAACCGGATAACAGAATTTGTTATCAATTAGTTATTTATTTGTGCTCGGGAAGCAACACCTCTTGTTTCTCAGTGAGTAACAACAACTGTGGTGTGACTTACTAAAGGTCTGACTTATGCACAACGCGTCGTATTTGGAACTCCTTTGTGACACAAAAAGCGCAAGAGGTGGAGCCTATTTGCAACATCTTGCGGCTACAATGAAAATAAAAACACAAAAACCAACCGGGAATCGAACCATGGACCTTAAGATTTGCAACCTGCTACTATAACCATCACACCAACAATTCTACATGGAGATTCTGCTACAAGTGCACTACATAAACAACAAAGTCATTTGTAACTTCATTGTACCTTATACGGAACATATGTGCATATGCAGGGGACTGTCAAAAATAAAATACTGCTCAGCTGAGCTCAAAGTGTTTTGCAACATATCAGAAACATTGTCGTAACAGCAATAAACCGAAGTGTTATTAATTCTGCAACTTATCTGTTTTGTTTCTGATATGAAACACATCGAATTTTAAACAACCCAAGAAGTCAGATGGGTAGAATATTGCGACGCCACTTAAACGGAAATGAAACATTGTGATTTTCTGAAACAGGGAAGTGGCTTTAATGTGACTCGATGTGTTGCCAGTGTCTTCAATGCAATTTATTAGGAACAAACACCTATTTGAAAGATGTTGCGCGTGCTGCTTGGGTGGACCACCTCTTGTTTGCGCCTGAACTAGCCATCCTTGAGTCCACTCGCCACCTTCTGAGTAGCTCCGAGACGATTTGGGCGATAGCCGATAAAACGGCGTTCCAGCCAACTTCATCTTTACACATCCTCCGAACTAGGTTGTCCGGGGTAGTGTCCAGACCACATGTGGCAAGCATGTGGTCACGCATTGCGCGAAAACGTGGGCACACGAACAACACGTGTTCCGCCGTTTCCTCTAAACCTGCGCACACTAAACACTCGGGCGAGGCGTTACCTGCACTGTGATTTTGCAGCACGCTTGAACTCCGGGCCCTTCGAACGCTCCATGGGGTGCTTGCTGTTCACAGCTTTGCTGGAACAAATCAAACAATTGGGAGGGTTCGTGCAGCATTGTGCCTTATGTCCCTCCAATCTGCAGCGTCGACAGAGCTTGCTTCTGTCAGGGCCTTTGCAGTCCCATTGCTTGTGCCCCGGTTCCAGGCACTTGAAACAAACTTCTGGTTGCTCGTATATGCCCACAGGGCATACCGACCATCTCACCTTGACGCTCCTTAACATGACTACCTTGGAGGCATCCGTTGCAGATAGCCGAACCAATGCTACCTGTGTCCCTGCCGGACCTTTCCGTAGCCGAACGGCTGAGGTGGGCGTCTCCACTTCACACTGTCGCCGCAGTGCTGTGACGAGCTCTTCGGCTTCGGTGATCTCGTCCAGGTATTTAACCCTTAGATTCACCTCCGTCGTGAGTGCCCTCACCTCGACCGTCTCGCCTAGGACCTCCTCCGCCAACTTCTTGTAGGCGGCGCCCTTTTGCGAGACGCCCCGCTTCAGCTCCAGGATCATCTCGCCCATCCGGGTACGTCTTATTCGACGTACGTCAGCGCCGAGTTCACCGAGCTTGACGTCACTCCTCATCGCCTTCAAGACGTCCGAGTACTTAGCCTCGTCCGTCTTGATGACTAGGGCATCGCACCTGGAGCGATTGGTGCCTACCCTAGACTTCTTGCTACCCTTTTCGGCCCTTGACGTCTTCGGTTCGGTGTCATCCCCCTCTATTTCCCTGGTCTGGGGCGGCTGAGAGTTCTCAGCCTGCCGTAACCCCTTACCACCGTCTTTCCTGGGTGGACGGACCTTTCCAGGTCCTTCCTCCCCCGGTTTTGGAGGTACCTGGCCGGGGTTCAGCTTCCCAGCCCCACTACCCTTGTTCGGGGTAGTAACCCTCCGCGTTTTGGAGCGGCCCCAGGGAGCTCATCCCCTGGAGACTGTCTTCCCCGTTTTTGTGTCTGCTCCGTTGGAGCAGTGTCCCCCGACGTGCCCGCGAATACTTGAGCCTCAGTCTGGGTAGACTTTGGCACCACCGTCGCTGGCACGCCCTCGGTCGATTCGACCTTACCCGAGTCCGCGAATCCTTGGGCCTCAGTCTGGGTAGACCTCGACTCCAAGGATTTCACGGGTTTACACTTGTCCGTCCCGACCGCCGTTTCCAGCTTGGCGTCCAACATCGACTTTCGAAGTTTCAGCAAGCTCCTCTTGAGTTCCTTACTGATATTATGCTTCGATGACGCAAAGTCGATGATGGCGTCCAGCTGTTCCGTCGCCACCTCGAAGGCCGAAAGTCCATCGCGTTTGCGGTTCATCGCCTTCACAAGCCATGGGCCGTCTATAACCTCTACCGGTGTAGCCTGGGAGATGGTTAAGTGACCCATGCTGGCGCTGCGCACCGAGTTGCCGACTATTGCTTCTGGCCTCCTAGGCGGAGACCTGAACAACCCACCTCTTGCGGAGGGGTTGTCGCCTACACTACTACCACTAATCGAAGAATTGACTTTTTTTCCATTTTGGTCCCACGAGTTGCTCGGGAAAAGAGGTCCACCAGCATGACGCGGTAAGGGACAATTACTGTGGAGGGTGCCCAGGTACCCCACAGGCTCCGTTAAAGGCCTAGCTCATTATTGCACCCCCCTGGCCATGCATCCCCTCGGCACGGGTCGCTTAACGCCTTGGGATTAGGTGTTAGGGACGATGGTCCTCTTGGTCGCACCCCTCACTCTAGCTGATGTCAGAAGGACAACAGTGCCCAGGCTGCACTACCAGCTAAGTACAAAATCCTTAGCTGGCGGTCGATTGTCATCGGAAGACCCGTGGAAGCGTGAGATTGGAACTTGTGAGGACCAGAGCTGTGTAGGTCGCTGCTTCCCAGAT
This sequence comes from Armigeres subalbatus, assembly GCF_024139115.2. Taxonomy (NCBI): domain Eukaryota; kingdom Metazoa; phylum Arthropoda; class Insecta; order Diptera; family Culicidae; genus Armigeres; species Armigeres subalbatus. The sequence goes on from NC_085140.1 coordinate 103,587,100, forward strand.
GTCAACTCACCATTTCGCAGCCCAAGGGAGGTCTAGACGAAATCCAGAGTCTTGCACAATGGAATCGTGAGTGAGTACAAGAGTGAGACAAGGGTCCATATGTTATACCTCTGTTGATATTTCTCATCGTAGTCGACGAAATCATGGACCTCTCTAGCAATCCACCACCATAGAGCAATCGAACGACCTCAATCTAGATGATGATACTGCTTTACCAACGCAATAACGCTTTACCATGTAAATTAAACTGAATGACCCACTCACCAACGTCAACAAGTCCAAATCATTGAATGTGATTAACTCCAACTCCACGATAGCAAACAGTGGAGAAGGTCGAAAACCAAAGCCAGCCAACGTCGGGCGACCGACCAATATCTGTCCAGACAATGCACCAAACCAATAAGACTTGATGCGTATTAGCAGAGATCACATAGATTTGCAAGTATTTATCAACCGATATCTACATTTTACAGGGCCTGGTGGGTTCACAACTGGATCCCGAATGCTGAGCCCCAACGACGATGCCATCGAGATCCAATATTAACGGCAACTCCACAGTGTGAATGGACGTAGGCCGGACACATAAAAAGTAGGAGTAGAGACGAAATCTGCAAGCAGACGCTGGAATCCGGCAGGACATTGTAGCAGAAGCAGACCCAGGATCGCCTGGCGGCAAACCCCTAACAGAGAACTGAACAAAGTCGATAGGAATCAGACTTGAGCTCAATCCAAGGATAGAGATCCTTAACGTTGGCCCCATGTACCTTAAAAGGTGCTCAGAACACAAGAGTGAGTGTGTGAGAATTGAATCCACATGATTGCCACATGTACATGGGTGTTGAGAAAGAAACCAATCCTAGTGCGGTATAACCTATGTATTGTGGAACTTTGATTAGCTAAGTAATAGAGATTTATTTTAGAACTTGTTTGGAAGAATGTTTTATTTTTCATAAAACAAGTGGAACTGTAACTCTTAAAAAGCTAGCTGGTTTTCAGTGTATCGTACCTTGGAGTAAGGTGAACCAAGTTCTACAACCGGACACCTGATAAGACATCTCAGATCGTGTAAGGAATAGGAAGCGCCGAGACAGCAACCGCCGTACATGAGTCGAAATGTCCTCCTCTCACGACTATACAGAAACCCCTTGCAGCTCATCCGCGCATATTTCTTGCATGAGTGAGTTCAGCGTCCTTTGCATCCTCTCTACGGGTTTGTCCGAAGTCGTATCTATGCCGCTAACAAGTAGCATGGCATTCCAACATTTTTTGGAACGTGAGCATGCTAATATTACGTGCTCCACTTCATTTATGTATTCCGTATACTGCCCATGATCGCATATTTGTAACACTCGCATTTTTGATCATTTTGTAGAAAGTCTATGAATCGTTCAGAAAGCTCAATTTACTGCTTATAATCTCTTCTTCTTATTGGCATTACATCCCCACACTGGGACAGAGCCGCCTCGCAGCTTAGTGTTCATTAAGCACTTCCACAGTTATTAACTGCGAGGTTTCTAAGCCAGGTTACAATTTTTGCATTCGTATATCATGAGGCTAGCACGATGATACTTTTATGCCCAGGGAAGTCGAGACAATTTCCAATCCGAAAATTGCCTAGACCAGCACCGGGAATCGAACCCAGCCACCCTCAGCATGGTCTTGCTTTGTAGCCGCGCGTCTTACCACACGGCTAAGGAGGGCCCATAATCTCACAACCAGTAAAATATGCTATACCATCTTGCTTATATGTGGTAAGCTGGAAATTATTGAGTTTGTAGGGAGGATTGACAAACGATTCACAAAATCATCCAAAATGCAAATGTTACAAATATGCGATCATGGGCAGTATAGTCCGGGAAGTTTGCAATTCCGAACCTTCATAAAACATCCATGTTCAGACAACACATCTCTGATTTCAAAAGCACACCTGACCATTGCCCCAGTACAACCAATTTGAGCTTCATACTTGACTTACCCAAAAGCTTATAATTCCAGCCGTACTTTAAAAGTGTTATTGTTATGGATTCAACAGTTTAGAGTCCATCAGCAAAAACTTTTCCAAAAAGAAAAACCAAAATTTCTCAAAAATTGGAACTTATTTTTTTAATTATATAAAATTTGTGCTAAGTTCACTACTGGATAAATATGTTACAAATATTCTTTGCTTTCTCTAAGCATTCTTTGCTATCATTTTCCATTAAAATTCCAAATTTTCCATGCAATTATTCGCATTTTTAACTTTTTTTTTTCGTTGCCTTGTTATTTTTTGTATTCCCCCATCCTCATATTTTCTAAGAGCTGTCGGACATAAAATAAAATTAATATCCCTATCGGCCTAATTCAAAATTATAAAAAGCTTTATCATAAAAACCTTTTTTCTATATGTTCTGTATTTCATAATTCATAATCATACTAAAGCATTTAAAAACACATGTACATGTATATGTACTAGTTTACGTTGGTTGACGAAATAAATAAATAATTTTAACCGAACCGTTACTAGTTAAATCATGATAATATTACGTCAGCATAAAAATCGTGTTCATTCAAAGCATAAAAAGAATTTTAAATTTCAGAATAAATTATGTCAATGAGGTTTCACATTTGTAAACCTTCCGAATGGGAAAAGGGATGGGCAATTTGCAGAAATCCGAATCTTTGGGAACGAGTTAAGCCTGATTTATTTCAATAAGGATATCACTTGTACCTAAACGAATGAATCTCACCTTTTTCGCATCGCATCCATCGTTTGTTTGTGGGCATGGGTCGAATCATTACGTCTGGAACCAGGCCCAGAGGGAAAGCACTGCATTCTATTATTTGTTCCCTTCCTGGGGGTGGTGCTTATATTAAAATAACCTGGAAACAAGCGATGGACTATCGCCTTTCTACTGAAGAACTACCGCAATGCAGGGGGCTGTTTATTCCAGAATTGTTGTGTCTATTTAGTACAAAGTTTGCAGACAGGATTTACTCACGCAAAGAAAACATTTACTGTCCAGCTCAGGTCAAAAGGAAGAACACGATAGCTGGATCCATCTGGCACGACAGGAAGCAATACGGCATTTACCTGGAAGGCCCCGATCGGAATGTACTGTAACTATGGTCGATAAATGAAGCGGCTTCGCCGTAAAGATAATTAATTGTGGCACAAACAATGTTGTTTCTTCCAATGAATTACCTGCTTTGAGCATGCTTTATTTTGCAGAAATTTACTTCAGATGCTTTCATCCGAGCACATTTCTGGTGGATGGGCTGTCGGGCAGCTTTTCTCGAAAAAGTTAATTTCAACTTGTTATTCATAAATTTACCTACGTTCAGCACATTCTGTGTGAAAATATTCTCCACTACTACCTTAAGCAATATTCATCATCCGCCATAACAATTAACCAGAACTTAACATTTCACATATTCGAATTGAAGTTATATCCTAAACAATAAATTCTTTTTGGGAATCGATATATCAATTTGTTACACCTATTCAAATTTGTTATCCAGATCATGAGCTGATTTATGGGTGCATAAAATAAAGTAAACATTAAAAAAGAATCCTCCCGCCTTGTTGATGTACACAAATGCTTCAACCTCTTTTTCCTTCGCATCTTCTCCCTTGCAGGATGTCGACTATGAGGGGTTTCGCAAATTTATGGACGCATTCCTTGATTGCGAAACACCGGAGGAACTTACGAGGCACCTGTTCATATCATTTCTTAAACCGGCCCTTTATCAGGCCCAGCACAGCGGTCATGGGAAGGCACTCAGCCAAATGGCGGCGATCAGCAGTAATGCCGCCTGTGCACCGGTCACGTCCCACAATCGAGGTAAGTCTATCTCCACTTTGTGTTTCGGAAACATTTAGATGTTGTAATTTATATTACAATAACCTAAGAAAATAAATATCACAAATAAGACAAACATGGACAAGGATGAAGAAAAGCAACAAATGTTGAGTGGAAACAATATTTTTAGAGACTAAATTATCCCAATTCCAAAAGCATGTTTTGCACACCCATTTATAAATTTTTGATTCTAGAATAAACATTCCAAATGTCTATCCACTGAACAGTATTGTGGCGAAAGATTCTAGTGGAATTTTATATAAACTTCCAACCACAACGATGGAAACCAAATATTGTTTTCGTTTATAGAAAACTCTCCTTTCCTTTTTCCAACATCACAGGCTCTATACCCAACCTGAACAACATAATTGACCTGCCGACACCGCAGCCTTCGCAGGAATCCCAGCGCAACAGTTTCGTCGATCGGATACAGCACGGCATCGCGGACAAACTTCAATCGCTGGGTCACTTGGGACATGGCGATACCAGCGACGGCAGCAGGCAGGGCAAAAGCGGTTTGTATAAACTGAACAGTAGTGGTGGACCAGGAAGACGGGGGCTGACTGATGATGTAAAATTCCATTGAACGGCATGTTTCATTTCATTGTTTTATAATTTCTGTATTCTTCGTTAAAACTGCTATAACAACCATTTCTCACTATTCCGCTCCTGGCCACCAATTACGGTTTCCGCGAAGGGCTTCACGATTTAATTGGAAAACGCCTTCCAGGAACAGTGCACCCGATGTTGACGGTGACGCCGAGTCCGATGGGAGGCAGCACCTCGATACTGCCGGCCCCGTTCCGGCGGTCGGCAGATTCGAGCCCATCTCACAGCCACAGTCACAGTCACTCGCAGATGTCACGGAACTCGTCCCGCAAGAGCAACAATTCGGTAAACTGTCGGATAGAAGGTAAGCTTCCCGTGCTTAGTGGGGGGAAGGGAATCAATCACGTCGCTGGCTCACCGACCAACATCCGTCTGATGTGGAACATTTCCAAGCCTTCGCGCCTGTCGTCGTTGTCGTCGTCGTCATCGTCGACGTGACAATTTTATGCTAACGAATGTTGAACTGTCGCCATCGTCTGTAGTTGGCAGTTACATCGTGAGTTACAAACATTCTCATTTCCTTAGATGGGGCTGGAATGATGCAACAGTGTTGTGTAAGAGTTGAAGACCACGTGTTTTAGTTTGTTTTTGTGTTTTCTGATCCAGAGTAAATTTATAAAGTGTAATTTTTTACCAATAGAAGACTTTCTACTCAAAATTACATTTTAGATTGCAATACTAGACTAGATCGCTGTATATTGCGTGGTAGAATTTGAAAGAGTTCTTACACTTGAATTGATGTAATTTGTTACACAGTAAATTTATTTACGACTAGCATACCCGTCGAACTACGTCTCACCCAAAATTTATTAGTTAGCACAAACATTTATTCACAATATAAGTTTTAACGTTAGCTCTGCGATTCGATTTCATTTCTAGACCAACATTTGAAAATGACATAACATCCAAAATGTATTCCTTCTGATTGTTCGTCCACATATATGCTATATACCTATGTAGACAAAAGAATCAGAAGGAATAAATTTTGGCTGCTACGCCCTTTTCAAATGTTGTTCTAAATTTGACAGAGCAAGTGTCAAAACTTTTTTTATTCATAAGCCAAATTGTGTTCCATTTGATTTATAAGATTTATTAAGCGAAAATGTGTGTTTTACTTGTATGGGAGTACCCCCTTCTAGAGCGGGAAGGGGTCTCGAACCATGGCTCCACTTCCGTCGCCAACCACGCAGTCTACGGAGGATCCGCAAGTCATCTTTCACCTGATCGATCCACCTTGCCCGCCGCGCACCTCGACTTCTTGTGCCCGTCAAATCGCTATCGAGAACCATTTTCATTTAATTATTGTCCGACATTCTGGCAACGTGCCCGGCCCAGCGCAGTATTCCAATTGTCGCGGTGTGATGCGCCTCTAAATTTTTCTGCTGGTATCGTTATCGGAGGTCACCACTGAGCCCAAGTACACGACGTCACCACCGATACAAACTCGTGGTGAGTGGCTTACATTGTCCTCTCTTGAGCCTTTTCCTATCATGTACTTCTTCTTCGATGTGTTGGCTTAGCTTCCCTGACCGAAAAATAGATTCAATTCGATGTACCCACTGTGATCAGTTTTTAAATACGGTAGTTATACCAGTGTGGCTTTGAGTCATACTACGTGTTGTTAGGCGATTTGAATGCCGCTTGATTTATTACTTTAAAAATGTTTAAAAATGTTATCCTCGAAAATATTACATAGACTCTTCCTTCATTTCGCTTTCCTTTCTACTTTATCCCTTTTGCTTTCTTATTTATTCTAGGCCTTCAGCCAACTTTTTTCTTTCTCCTTTCAAGAGACTTGGGAGCATCCTGAGACTCGAAAACCTTCTTCCAAGAGACTCAAAAGCCACATTTCAAGAGGCTCGGAAGCCTTGTTTTAAGAGGTTCAGAAGCTTCCTTTCAAATGGCTCGAAAGCCCCATTTCAAGAAAAGCCTTGTTTCAAGAGGCTCGCAAGCCTCCTCTTATGAGGCTCGAAAGCCTTTCTTCAAGAGGCTTGGAAACCATATTTCAATAAGCTCGGAAGTCACCTTTCAAGAAGCTCGGAAACCTCTTTTCAAGAGGCTCTAAAGTCATCTTTCAAGAGGCTCGGTAGTCCTCCTTGGAAGCCTCATTTCAAGAGATTCAGAAGCCTACTCTCAAGAGGTTCGAAAGCCCTTCTTCCAACAGGCTTGAAAGCCTCTTTTCAAGAGGCTCGCAAGCCTCCTCCTAAGAGGATCGAAAGCTTCCTCCCAAAAGACTCGCGAGCCTCCTTTCAAGAGGCTCGAAAACCTTCTTTCAAGAGACTCAAAAGCCACATTTCAAGAAGCTCGGAAGCCTTGTTTCAAGAGATTTGGAAGCCTCCTTTCAAGAGGCTCTAAACTTTCTCTCCAGAGGCTTGAAACCCCCTTTCAAGAGACTCTAAGGCTGCCTTTCAAGAGGCTCGAAAGCCTCCTTACAAGAGGGTCCAAATCCCCCTTTCGAGAGGCTCGAAAGCCTCGCTCCAAGAGGTTCAGAAGCTTCCTTTCAATTGGCTCGAAAGCCTTCTTCCAAGAAAAGCCTTGTTTCAAGAGCCTCGCAAGCCTCCTCTTATTAGGCTCGAAAGCCTTTCTTCAAGAGGCTTGGAAACCATATTTCAAGATGCTCGGAAGTCTTCTTTCAAAAAGCTCGGAAACCTTTTTTCAAGAGTCATCTAAAGTCATCTTTCAAGAGGCTTGGTAGTCCTCCTTGGAAGCTTCATTTCAAGAGATTCAGAAGCCTGCTTTCAAGAGGTTCGAAAGCCCTTCTTCCAACAGGCTTGAAAGCCTCTTTTCACGAGGCTCAAAAGCATTATTTCAAGAGGCTCGCAAGCCTCCTCTTAAGAGGCTCGAAAGCTTCCTCTCAAGGGACTCGGAAGCCTCCTTTCTAGAGGCTCGAAAGCCACATTTCAAGAGGCTCGGAAGCCTTGTTTCAAGAGGTTTAGAAGCCTCCTTTCAAGAGGCTCGGAAGCCTTCTCTAAAGAGGCTCTAAACTTTCTCTCCAGAGGCTTGAAACCTCCCTTTCGAGAGACTCTAAGGCTTCCTTTCAAGAGGCTCAAAAGCCTCCTTACAAGAGGGTCCAAATCCTCCTTTCGAGAGGCTCGAAAGTCTCCTTTCGAGAGGCTCGAAGGCCTCGTTTCAAGAGGTTCAGAAGCTTTCTTTCAAATGGCTCGAAAGCCTCCTTTCAAGAAAAGCCTTGTTTCAAGACGTTCGCAAGCCTCCTTTTTTATGCTCGAAAGCCTTTGTTCAAGAGGCTTGGAAACCATATTTCAAGATGCTCGGAAACCTCTTTTCAACAGGCTGTAAAGTCATCTTTCAAGAGGCTCGTTAGTCCTCCTTGGAAGCCTCATTTCATGAGATTCAGAAGCCTGCTTTAAAAAGGTTCGAAAGCCCTTCTTCCAACAGGCTTGAAATCCTCTTTTCAAGAGGCTCAAAAGCATTATTTTAACAGGCTCGAAAGCTTCCTCTCAAGAGGCTCGAAAGCCACCTCTCAAGAAGCTCGGAAGCCTCGTTTAAATAAGCTCGAAAGCCTCCTTCCAAGAGGCTAGGAAGCATCCTTTCAAGAGGCTCAAGAGCCGCCCTTCATAAGGCTCGAAAGCATCTTTTTATAAGGCTCGAAACCTACTCTTTTTTCAAGTTCGTTAATTTGGTAGGCACAGGCATGTATAACACTTTACGGAGCCATGGTTTTTTTGATATATACATTCTATATCTTTTATTATACAGATAGTAAGAGAGGGGTAAAAGCCAACGTACTCGTGGTGACTCGAAGTTAGTTTACAATGTTTAAAGATGGATGGAGCTAGGGACTTGGGATCAAGGAATTCCAGCTTCTTATACGGGCATTTGGCGTCAGCGACAATGTTGCGTGTCATCGTGCTCTAAGAATGGTTCGATTGGGAGCATCTTCCAGATGGCAATAGCTATGGAGCTCTACGGAACAAAGAAGCTGAGACTAAATAAAAAAAAAACTTTGGAGAAAGGAAAAAAACAAAATATTGGATTTTTATGTCAGAAGCAGGGTTAAAATATGCATTGGCGTAACTAACGAAAAATTCTAGGGGGCCTAATTTTTGACGTAGGATTACGTCCTTTGCAAAGATAGGGAGGTAATTCTGCATATTCATATTTGAGACCCTCACGAAAAGTACCGATTTTCGAGATTTTGGTATCAATCGATCGACGAACTCTTTAAGATTTTCCCCAACTATTAAAAACAATGTATTAGAATACGCTGGCGGTCGCCGAAAATAGCAGTACTCAAGAGAAATATCACCGCAATGCTCAGACTATCGTTTCGCTTCTATCAGTGATTAGAAAAGCGCTTTGTGGAAAGAAAATCTGTTCTTTTTAGGCGTCGTTTGCGTTCTCGGGATATCAGTGGCGGTGCTGAACTTTTATTCTTAGCGTGGTAGCGGAAAATCATCGAGCGGCCGTCGGACAGCAGCAGCAGTGAATTTTTAACGCAAGGTTCGGATTAACGTTTGATTGCTGTGAGTGATTCGAAAGACGCATTGTGGATTGAAAATCGACTCTTTTCAGGACCGGCATTTCATGAAAAAAAAAGATTGATGGCAAACAAAGGCGTCGGTTGCATTCCCGCGGTACTGAAGGAAGTTTCCGGAAAATTATTGAAAACAAATCGGTTTTTCTCAGATACACTAGAGAAGGTAGAGCCGAGACGAACATTTGATGTATATTCACGCATGTGTTTGTATATGCAAATCATAATCACTTGGCGACGCTGCAGAAGTTTTTCTCCATGGATGGCAAATCATCTGACGTTGATATCAGAGTAGACAAAAAAAATATCTCTCAAAATTCTGATTTTGCCTGTGTTTGGAAAGGCGCATTGTCGGTTCGTCTCACAGGAGGTTGAGTGTGAGTGACCAATTTTCTGTCGTCAGATTCCAGAAAAACTTTATGCGATTAGAAAGACATATGAGCTTACCCAACAAGTATTGGAGGCTGATAAAGAGCTTATTTCGCCACAATTTGGCTTGTTCAGCTAAAAAAAATTATCTTATTCAACTTAAATCGTTTGTTGGGTAGTAAGAAGCCTGTGTAGTTTTATCCATCCGAAAGAATTCCAATTTCTTTCTCAATTAAATTTACCTCTTCTTGAAAACTGAAGATTTTGCCTTTCTGGAATCTCTTAATTGATTTTCTAGAAATAGCAGAAAATCCCCCAAATTATCATTCAAAGCTACAAAAAGAAATGCTTTCAAAATATCGGGATCGATACAGACATATGATACGTAATATTTGGCTCTCACTTTTTCGGAAGGATTCTTTTGACAACTCTTTCAGAAAGGTCATGCATCTTTCTATGAACACGCTAGGTTTAATTAAATATACTCGCCAAACTCTGTAAAACCTTTAAAATATTTAAAGATTAAATACTTGCTGAGAAAATTAATTTTAAATCAGGATTTTTTAGAAATATGCCGATAAGCTAAGTATCCTGTGTTCCTTAAACAATTTTTTTGTCCAACATTTTATGCTGTGTCAATATTAAGACCATACAGACAGTTCAGTATACCACTAGAACTTTCTTTATCCAATAAATTTTTTAGAAATTTTGTTTGTTTTCTTAGTCTGTTGCTTCTATTATTTATACAATCAGCATTGCATCAGCATGGAACTACTGTTCCTACTCCAATTTCCTAAAATAATGATATCTAGCGCTGGAGAATCAGGGGAGCGTACTATTTTTCGTGTTTAACATTCCTATCGTAAGATATAACAATTGTTTGAAGTTCGAAAATGTAATAAAATAGATTCGATGTTTTGTAGAGAGAGATATGATTGAAGAGAACTCATTCCTGGCAGTTACGCCTATTGTTGGCTAGTCGGTTCCTACCTTCCTTCGATAAGTGGCGTTTTGTCCTACCGACTCCAACTTTGGTGGTAATCCGTTTGCTATGTTGTTGCGGGGTTGGTGACGTGCGGGGCGAGCACGTATCCAATCTTTGTGCTGAAGTCACCCTGGTTGCTGGATTTCTTCTTGGGATGGGACTTGGGTAGGCCAGGGTTCCCTTGGGGTTTCTTCACTCTTAACACAACACAGCACGGTATACATAAGCACAGTTTAGCAAAGACTACATTTATTTATTACTGAACACAAGACTTCAAAAAACTACATTTATTTCTATTAACTAATCGAACACTAAAAAACGGACCGGGGTTTGGTTTGGTAATTTATTCACGTCGGCGGCTCGAATGGAACTGAGCATCCTAATAAAGTCATCTGCTGACCTTCGGTCATCTTCATATAGGGATGTGTAGAGAATCTCGTAGGTTCTCGGCTGATCATCGGAAACTGGGACTTCTGCAGTCGAAGAGAATTGAGCAACTCCATACTCTCGGTTGATCGAAGGGGAAGCAGTATAAGCGAACGACCTCGGACATCGGTGACCCATACCTATACAGCAGTTGTTGTTGTCGTTGATGTTTGGTCTGCTGGATAATATGAAGATGTTCGACATTCACCGCGAAAGATTCGTCATCATCGCCTGCTTCATCGGATGGTTTGTTGTGCTCATGATTTTCGTCTCGTTTTCGATAGCGACTACAGTTTAGATACAATCTGGGCAGGCATCATCATCTTACACCTATATATGATCAGAGAGCTAGATGAGTACAATATTCATGCAAAGTGGCAAAAATTAGGCTAATTTAGTGCTAGGTGGGGCTATAGCCCCTTCTAGCCCCCCTGTAGTTATGCCAATGAAAGTATGTCAAAGTCAATGCAGTGAAGTACATGGATCTCAGCATATTCTATGGTCAATTTCATCTCCACCGTCGTGAGTGCGACTGTAGGGCAGCCAAAAAATCGTTCCAGCACCAACCATTCAATTTAGCGTTCAACCCAACACAAGTCACTCTGACAGGCTGCTCAGTTCATGCGTTACTGTATGAATGCGAGTGCCCCATTTAAACGCGTGGCAGGGTTTGAATCAAAAAGAGAATGAAAAATCGCTCACTTATCATCTCTGTATACATATACGATATGTAGCATACCGCGAGAGACTTTTTTCGCAAGCTGTTATGATAAAGAACTTATTCGGGAGGCAATACCTCATGAAAAATTTCTTTTAAAAAACTCCAAACGCGGGGAGCACTTGTCGTGTCTGACCCTATCCGGGTCGTAGCTGGTGTGAGGCAAGGATGTATTCTATCACTGTTACTGTTCCTCATCGTAATCGACGAGATTCTGGTAGGTGCGATTGACCGTGAACCAAACCGCGGGCTGCTATGGCAGCCAATAACCATGGAGCACCTAAACGACTTCGAATTGGCTGATGACGTTGTACTTCTCGCGCAACGGCGCTCTTATATGCAGAGTAAGCTCAACGACCTTGCCGAGCGCTCCTCTTCGGCAGGTTTAGTCATCAACGTCAACAAAACCAAATCGTTGGATGTAAACACGGTGACCCCTTCCAGTTTCACAGTAGCCGGGCAACCAGTGGATAATGTTGAAAGCTTCCAATATCTTGGTAGCCAAATGGCGTCAGACGGCGGTACCAAGATCGACGTAGGCGCACGGATCAAAAAAGCAAGGGCTGCCTTTGCGAGTTTAAGAAATATCTGGAAAAGCAGGCAGATAAGTGAACGCACCAAAATACGAATTTTCAACTCTAACGTGAAATCTTTGCTGTTATACGCTAGCGAAACATGGTGTGTATCAGTGAAGAACACTCAATGGCTGCAGATATTCGGGCCTGGTGGCCTCACAACTGGATCTCAAACAACGAGGTCCATCGTCGTTGTCACCAGAGGCCGATAGCAACAGAAATTCGGGATCGAAAGTTGGGCTGGGTTGGCAACACTCTACGTAGAGGCAGAAACGAGATCTGTAAACAAGGATTAGACTGGAACTCAGCGGGACATCGCAGCAGAGGCAGACCCAGAGGCTCTTGGCGGCGAAGCCTCAATAAATAAATAAAAGAAGTCGACCGAAATCTAACCTGGCACCAGGATAAAGTGATAGCTGGACAACGCTCAGGGTGGAGATCTTTCAAGTCGGCCCTTTGCACCACCGGAGGTGGTACCGGATCCATAAGTAAGTAAAAAGTATTTAGAATGTCTGACGGCTACACACATTCTTCATCAGCAACTGTACTGATGAAGTGAGGTTGTGTGAGCCAGTCGGTCGTCAAGCTCAGACGCGATCGCATTGCGTAGGCAAGAGCACGCAACTCAGGTTCAGTTCAATCAAAGTTAGTTGCCTATATTCGGGGATTAAACCACCCGACTTTGACATTAATTTACAATGTTGTGATACAGTGTTGTAAAATGTCATTTGCATTCGTTTGTATAATTTTCCCAGAACTTTTTTCAGAAGGTAGCTATCAATTCATGTTGTATGACGAACTTATAGCGCTTAAATGGACCTACAACTTTGTCTAACAAGACTTTGCTGTAAATATGTAATCTGGGGCGTGGGAGGCAAAATGTCATTCAAATGACATTATGTCAAATGACACGTGACATTTTGGAGAGTTTTCACTCTCCAGCCTCAGGTGTTATACTTAGAGCAATGTACCCCTGGACAAAAATATAGCCCTATTCAAGCGTTATGAGTACATTCAAAATTATGGAATAAATTTGGCTTCTGAAGAAAGTTTTGAACAAATTAGTCAAATGACATGCAGATGACATTTTACAAGCCTGGTTGTGAAAACTCATATGTGAATATGTACATTATGTGGAGGATAATTGGACATGGAAAATGTATTGGAGGTAACCACTTTCCCTTCGATGGGACTCGAACCCACGCGACCCTCAGTACGCTAGACCGGTGCTTTAACCAACTAAGCTACGAAAAATCTCCGTCGACCTTCGCAACCTAGCGGCTACAGAATGAGCTCGAGATTTCCAAATTGGCCGGTTTTTATAACCATGTTTCAATCGCTTCAGGAATAGCCTTTTTCGTTTTTTTCTGGACCTCAATTATTAGTGAAAATTTAAGTGTGCACTGGAGTCGGTTTTTACGCGGGGGATACGTTCCGCGTAAATCAAAACCGCGTAAATTAAAACCGCGTAAATCCCAAAAACCGCGTAAAAAACGACTTCACTAAAAATCGTTTTTTTTTGTGGTTTTTACGTGTTTCCGAACCTCTTAAAAACCGCTTAAAAATAACTTTTGAAAAATCCGCGTAAATCCCGAAAACCGCGTAATAAACGACTTTTAAACAAATCGATTTTTCAATATTTTCACGAGTAACCAAAGGTCTATCGACCTGTTTCAAATATGGTGCATGCTCCTTGTGCTACATAGAATAGAATGTGTATGAAGAATAACTTCTTGGCCATCCAAGAAATTCCTGAAGTAAGGTCTTTTGATCTACACGCGTAACCAAAGGTCTGTTGACCTGTTTCAAATATGGTGCATGCTCTTTGTGGTACATAGAATAGAATGTGAATAAAAAATAACTTCTTGGCCATCCAAGAAATTCCTGGAGTAAGGCCTTTTGATCTACACGCGTAACCAAAGGTCTGTCGACCTGTTTCAAATATGGTGCATGCTCTTTGTGGTACATAGAATAAAATGTGAATGAAGAATAACTTCTCGGCCATCCGAGAAATTCCTGGAGTAAGGCCTTTTGGATCTACACGCGTAACCAAAGGTCTGTCGACCTGTTTCACATATGATGCATGCTCTTTGTGGTACATAGCATAGAATATGTATGAAGAATAACTTCTTGGCCATCGAAAAAAATCCTAAAGTAAGGCTTTAAGATCTTCACGCATAACCAAAGGTCTGTCGACCTGTTTCTTATATGGTACATGTTCCTTATTGTAGATAGAATATAATGTGTACACAGCATAGTTTCTAGTCTCTCCAAGAAATTCCTGCAGCAAATAATGGAATAAATTCCGAGTGAAAATAATCACGTAAATAACAACCCAAGTTAGGGACGTTGTACGGGTCGGACAGGAGAGCGACATCGGTCCTCGACTTCGAGACCGACTGCCACAGGTTAAGATTCAACTGTGTTGCTTGCGTGGCTTCTTCTTGTTTTCCTCTCCGATGGGACACGGAGTTCCACCCATAACGTGATTACATGCTTGCGTTTTGCTGGCGCAAATGGACACTTTGGTAACTTATCGCATTCCTGCGCCTTGTGTCCTTCCCAACCACAATGACGACGCAGGTTGCCCTTAAAGTCGTAGGACTTATGTCCCGACTATAAGCACCAATAGTACAAGTCCAGTTTGCTTATTGGGCTTACTGACCAGCCGATTTCAACATCCCTCGCTCCATTAACACTAGGTTAAACTCGTTCAGAAAATCGTTGTAACTAAATTTTCAAATGGCTATATCTCAGGAGTTTTTCAACCGATTTTCTCAGTTTTTTCACCAACCTCTTAGTCATCTCTTCAATTTTTCACTAGATCTGATCACTTCTCATTTCTCAACTTTTTGCTTCTCACCTCTCACATCACACTTCACACACCTCATTTCTCCCTTCTAACTTCTCTCTTGACCCATCTCACTTCTCACATCTCACAAATTGCTTTTTATTTCTCACTCTTCACTTCTCATAACTCATTTCTCCCAACTCACTTCTCTCCATGCACTTCTCGGCTTCCACTTCTCGTTTCTCACTTCTCACTTCTTACACTACTACTTACACTACTCGTATCAAACGTCTCACTTCTCACTTCTAAATCTCACTTCTCACTTGTAGTTTCTCATTTCTCGGCTCTCACTTATAACTTCTCACTTTTAACATATCACAACTTTATCTCATTTCTCACTTCTCACTATTCACTTCTCACCTCTCACTTTGCACTTCTCGCTCCTCAATTCTCACTTCTCACTTCTTACTTCCCACTCCACACTTCTATCTTCTAACTTCACCCTTCTTGCCTTTTCTTCTCATATCTTACTTTTCATTTCTCGCTCCTCACTTCTCCCATCTCACAACCCAGTTCTCTCCATTCAATTCTGGCTTCTTACTTCTCACTTCTCGCTTCTCACTTATCATATCTTACTTCTCGTATTGAATTTCTCACTTCTCATTTGTCGCCTCCAACCTATTTCTCGGCTCTCACTTCTCACATCTTACATCTCACTTCTCGTTTTGAATTTCTCACTTTCCTATTTCACTTCTCATTTGTCGCTTCCAACCCATTTCTCGGCTCTCACTTATCACTTCTCGCCTCTCACTTCTTACACCTCATTTCTCTTATCGAATTTCGCACTTCTAAATCTTAGGGCGAAGCCAGAGTAAACCAAAACAAAATTTTCAAAACGACTTATCTGCTTTTGTAAACAAAGATTCAAACGACGATTTGGCGAATCTGATAGCTCTCCCACGCAAACCAACACCAGGAACAGGTAGCGGAATCCTTCACCTAACTATTTGTGGTGTTGGTTTGCGTGGGAGAGTTATCAGATTCGTCAAATCGTCGTTTGAATCTTTGTTTACAAAAGCAGATAAGTCGTTTTGAAAATTTTGTCTTGGTTTACTCTGGCTTCGCCCTAAGATTTAGAAGTGCGAAATTCGATAAGAGAAAATTTGTTTGAAAATTTTGAAAATTTTGTCTTGAAACGTGACGTGCGATGCGACGCGACGCGACAGTGCAATTTGATTGTTATTTTTTTACGTGAGTCGCGTCGCGTTGCATCGCTCGTCGCGTTTACTCTGGCGGGCACCTTACTTCTCACTTATAGCTTCTCATTTCTCGGCTCTCACTTATCACTTTTTGTTTCTCACTTCTAATTTTTTAAATCTCACATCATTATCTCATTTCTCACTTCACACTATTCACTTCTCGCCTCTCACTTCTGACTTCCCGCGTCTCACTTTTCACTTCTCATTTTTATCTTCTCACTTCTTACTTCTCGCTCCCCACTTCTTACTTCTCACTTCTTGCTTCTTACTTCTCACTTCTAATTTCTCATTTCGGCCTTCCCACTTCTCCCTTCTTGTTTCTCACTTCTTACATCTTACATATTACTTGTCACTTCTCCTTTCTCACTTCTGATTTACCACATCTCACTTCTCATTATTTACTTCTCACTTTTCAAAAATCACTTTCCACTGTTCACCTTTTACTTCACACTACTCACATACCATCCTTACTTCACACTTCCAAAATCTCACATTTCACTTCTCGCTACCGTTTCCTTACTTATCATTTCTCCCTTCCTATTTCTCACTTCTCCCTTCTCCCTTCTCTTCTTTCTTACTTCTACCTTCTCGCTTCTCCTTTTTTGTTTCTCGGGTCTCACCACTCGTTTCTTACTTCTCAGTTCTTACTTCTCACTATTCACTTCTTACTCCTCACTTCTCACTTTACACTGCTTACTTCACATTTCTCATTTTCACTACGTACTTCCTACATCTCTCTTCTCGCTTTTCACTTTTTCTATCTTAAATCTCACATATCGTATCTAATCTCTCATTTGTCACTTCTCACTTTCCTCTTTTTACCTACCGCTTCTCGCTTCTCAGTTTTCCCTTCCCAAATCTCACATGTTTATCTCATTACTCACTTCTCACTATTCACTTCTCGGCTCTCACTTGTCACTTCTCATTTCTTCCTTCTTATTTCTAACTTCTCGCTTTCTCACTTCACTCTCCTCACTTCTCCCTTCTTGCTTCTCACTTTTCACAAATTATTTCTCATTTTTCACTTATCACTTCTCACATCTCACAAATTATTTTCATTTCTCACTTCTCATTTCTCACATATCACTTCTCAATTCTCATTTGTCACCTCTCACATCTCACTATTCACTTCTCGCTGCTAACTTATTACTTCTCACTTCCTCACTTCTCGCTTCTTGCTTCTTACTTCTTACTTCTCCCTTCTCACTTCTCCCTTCTTGCTACTCACTTCTCACATCTCACATATTACACTTTTTTTCTCATTTCTCACTTCTCACTTCTTCCTTCTCACTTCTTCCTTCTCACTTCTTCCTTCTCACTTCTCATTCGGCCTGACGGCTGTGACCAAATGACCCTCGGGACTGATGGCCTTCGCTCTAATGACCCAACATCGTACCTCCATTAAATGTTCTAAGTGTTTTCCCTTGAAAAGGACTTTTTTTTGAAAACCGCGTAAAATCCGAAATCCGCGTAAAAAACGACTTTTCTAAAAATCGATAAAAAATCAACTTTTTACAATTTTCACGTGATCTCAAGACTTTTTCGAAAAATCGCGTAAAAAATTAAAACCGCGTAAATCCCAAAATCCGCGTAAAAAAGTCGCGTAAAAAGCGACCCGCGTAAAAAGAGACCCCAGTGTAAATTAGTATTGAAAGCATGTCCGAGTTTTTCAAAAAAAAAAATACAGAAATAGCTTAAGGTGGCACACTTGTCCCACTACCACACTAGCTCCAAAAACGGGAAACTATAAACCATTCAGATAAAGATTGAGAACCTCATTTTTTGTTGCATTTGTGACAGTTCCCATTCCGATTCGATTCAACTCGTCAAGATTCCAAACGTTCAATAATCGTCAGACAACAAAATTGACTACCAATAGTTCCGCCCATCCGCTTTCCAATCAGCTCAACTCAACCACGAACCGCTCGCTGTGACGGGAAAATCATTGCCAATCAAAATCGTTCGAAAGTTCGAAGCGTTCGTTGACGTTGACAGAAAATCCTCAGCATGCACGCACGGCAAGAATCAGATATAATCTGCATGTGATGTGCCCGGCAACAAGCCCACGTCCTCCGGCGGATGATATGTCGCCACATGTACGTATTTCCATCATGGATGGTCTCTATGGGCCCACATCAGCAACAATCAGCTCCAATCAATAATGAAGAGTGCCGAACATCAGCGCACGTATTCTACTCTTCTTGGCATTGACATTGCCGATAGGCGCTCGTTTTGACGACGACGACGACATCTCTGGGGATGGTACACCCCACGCATTATATTCAAAGGCCGGCGACAACCGACAGCGATATTCATGTCATCGCCATCGTCATATCAATATTCAGCATAAAATGTCACAACATCCATTTTTATCATGTTTCCATTCTTTCTCCCATTTTTATTTTCCTTTCTCTGACGGGCAGACATTCGGTTACCTCCCCGAAAGCAATCCTATTTGGATCCGCTGCTCTTCAAGGTGCCTCTGAAAGACGTCGTGTGCTATCTATCCCTGCTGGAGGCTGGCCGACCGGAAGACAAGCTGGAGTGTGAGTATTATGCGATTCTGATCTTTTTACGTGATTACAATTATCCAGGTTCAATGGGTAGTGGTCGGACGGACGGTCCACTGGGCTGGACCACTGTGCGAAGGTTCCGGGATTGGAGAGATGATCCGGATGAGAAGATGTGCAAACAGGAAATTGGATCAGCCTCGTGGTCTGGATTTACGCATGGTGATGGGTGGGATTATTCTTTGACCATCGGTGATTTCAGGTTAAACGCAATGATTGGTTGGGAGCATCATTTTTTTGTCACTTTGTTCGGTTGTGTTACAGTTGGGGTATCAATTGGAAGGATTATGAAATCTTTGCTCCAAAATTCAGTATTTTTCTAGATGGAGATTTAATTATGCGGGCAGCCAGGAGGAAAATAAAAATACAATTCATTCCTGCATGCTTTTTATTAAAACTAGAAACCTCAGTCCAGATTCAAAATATAAACTTCATTGAAATTGATAAAAAAAATCTTTGCATGAAAAACGATGAAAATCTCATTTCTATTCAGGCAGATAATAGCTGTGCTTTTCATATAGATCTGTATCCTGGGGCTGTTGAAATCAGCAAACAAAAAAGCATTGATGTCTCTAACTACAGTCCATATTCACCAAATCCATTCCAGATCTCTCTATATTTAGAAAGCGCTTTGTTATAATTAGCCAGCAACAAAAATATATATTCTAATCCGATGCAACTGTGCTTTGTCTTGTCTTCCCCGCCGCCAATAATCCAGTCATGTTCCGGCTGTACGATACCGACAGCAACGGGGTCCTGGACACGACCGAAACGGACGCCATCGTAAATCAAATGATGTCAGTGGCAGAATACCTCGGCTGGGACGTGTCCGAACTGAGGCCGGTAAGTTCCCATCTCCTATTGTTCTCCGTCGCGTCGGTCGGTGTTGGAAGTGTTTCGCAAATTCTCTAATGAAGAAGCAAATCTGTTTTTGCTGGCTGGAACAGTCGTTTCTTACTTTTCGCTAAGGTACACCACACGGTGGGGCAGGGAATGGCAAACAGTGCCGCAGGATATTTTATTCATGGAGTTTCGTCTACTCGCACTCGTTCGTATGCTCTAATTAAGTTGTTTGCTCAGCTCTTCGCTACCGACGGTGACGTCTTTGTGTAATGAGGAGTGACTGGTAGGAAATTACAGAAATACGTAACGCTCCACGTTTAATTTGCTTTTATTTGCGAGTAAATGTTCAATAGCATGTGAACAAAGCATTAGTTTAGTGGACACAAAAAGTATTTCTGATATTTCTTGTCAGTGTAAGGATTAGAGTGTGCTAAAAATCAACATGAGTGAGCGACATGATTTTAAACAACATAATCCATTCTCCATTACAGATCCTGCAAGACATGATGACCGAAATCGACTATGATGGCGATGGATGCGTTTCATTGGAAGAATGGCAACGGGGAGGGTTAACCACTATTCCATTGCTAGTGCTGCTGGGTAAGTCGAGGATTTGCATTTAATTTGCATTTAATTTACACCAAAATTTGGAAAATAAAAACAAAAATAATTTTTGAATCACAGCAAGCTGCCAAAAAGCAAAAATTATATTAAAAATAATAACAAAAAAAATATTCTCGTGCCAATAATATTTTCTTGGTTGATTCATATTTTTGATTTCATAATTTTGATTTTTATTGTTGAAGTTCCTCCCGGAATTCCTCCGGAAGTTCCTTCAGAAATTCCTCCAGAAGTTCCTCAAAAATTCTTCCGGAAGTTCCTCCAGGAATTACTCCGAAAGTTACTCTGGAAACTCCTCCGGTAGTTCCTCCAGGAATTCCTCCGTAAGTTCCTCCAGGAATTCCTCCGTAAATTCCTCCGTAATTTTCTTCCAGGAATTCCTCAGGTAGTTTTTCCAGGAATTCCTCCATAACTTCCTCAATGAATTCCTAGGGAAGTACCTCCATGAATTCCTAGGGAAGTTCCTCCAGGAATTCCTCCGGAAGTTACTGCAGCAATTCCTCCAGGAATTCCTCCTTAAGTTCCTCTGGGAACTCCTCCGGAAGTTCCTCCAGGAATTCCTCCAAAAGTTCCTCTGGGAACTCCTCCGGAAGTTCCTCGAAGAAATCTCGGTTAACTTTTCAAAAGGACCTAAGTAACATTTTTTTCATGAATTAATTTGAATAGCGCAATCAACAGAACAACATGAAAGCTATTCATTGCAGTATTCAAATTAATTCATGAAAAAAATGTTACTTAGGTCCTTTTGGAAAGTTAAGCGAGAAATCCTCCGTAAGTTCCTCCAGGTATTCCTTTGGTAGTTTTCCCAGGAATTCCACCGTAAAATCTTCCAGGAATTCCTCCGGAAGTTCCTCTGAGAACTCTTCCGGAAGTTCCTCGAGGAAATCCTCCGGAAGTTCCTCGAGGAATTCCTTTGATAGCTTTCCCAAGAATTCCTCCATAATTTCATCCAGCAATTCCTCCGGAAGTTTCTCCTGGAATTCCTCCGGAAGTTCCTCCAGGAATTCCTCCGGAAGATCCTCCAGGAATTCTTCCGGAAGTTCCTCCAGGAATTCGTCCGGAATTTCCTCCAGGAATTCTTCCAGAAGTTCCTCCAGGAATTCTTCCGGAAGTTCCTCCAGGAATTACTCCGGAAGTTCCTCCAGGAATTACTCCGGAAGTTCCTCCAGGAATTACTCCGGAAGTTCCTCCAGGAATTACTCCGGAAGTTCCTCCAGGAATTCCTCCGGAAGTTCCTCCAGGAATTCCTCCGGAAGTTCCTCCAGGAATTACTCCGGAAGTTCCTCCAGGAAATCCTCCGGAAGTTCCTCCAGGAATTACTCCGGAAGTTCCTCCAGGAATTACTCCGGAAGTTCCTCCAGGAAATCCTCCGGAAGTTCCTCCAGGAATTCCTCCGGAAGTTCCTCCAGGAATTCCTCCGGAAGTTCCTCCAGGAATTCCTCCGGAAGTTCCTCCAGGAATTCCTCCGGAAGTATCTCCAGGAATTCCTCCGGAAGTTCCTCCAGGAATTACTCCGGAAGTTCCTCCAGGAATTCCTCCGGAAGTTCCTACAGGAATTCCTCCGGAAGTTCCTCCAGGAATTCCTCCGGAAGTTCCTCCAGGAATTCCTCCGGAAGTTCCTCCAGGAATTCCTCTGGAAGTTCCTCCAGGAATTCCTCTAGAAGTTCCTCCGGAAGTTCCTCCAGGAATTCCTCCGGAAGTTCCTCCAGGAATTCCTCCGAAAGTTCCTCCAGGAATTCCTCCGAAAGTTCCTCCAGGAATTCCTCCGAAAGTTCCTCCAGGAATTCCTCCGAAAGTTCCTCCAGCAATTCCTCCGGAAGTTCCTCCAGGAATTCCTCCGGAAGTCCCTCCAGGAATTCCTCCGGAAGTTCCTCCAGGAATTCCTCCGGAAGTTCCTCCAGGAATTCCTCCAGAAGTTCCTCCAGGAATTCCTCCGGAAGTTTCTCCAGGAATTCCTCCGGAAGCTCCTCCAGGAATTCCTCCGGAAGTTCCTCCAGGAATTCCTCCGGAAGTTCCTCCAGGAATTAGTCCGGAAGTTCCTCCAGGAATTCCTCCGGAAGTTCCTCCAGGAATTCCTCCGGAAGTTCCTCCAGGAATTCCTCCGGAAGTTCCTCCAGGAATTCCTCCGGAAGTTCCTCCAGGAATTCCTCCGGAAGTTCCTCCAGGAATTCCTCCGGAAGTTCCTCCAGGAATTCTTCAAGAAGTTCCTCCAGGAATTCCTCTGAAAGTTCATCCAGGAATTCCACCGAACGTTCCTCCAGGAAACCCTCCGGAAGTTCCTCCAGGAATTCCTCCGGAAGTTCCTCCAGGAATTCCTCCGGAAGTTCCTCCAGGAATTCCTCCGGAAGTTCCTCCAGAAATTCCTCCGGAAGTTCCTCCAGGAATTCCTCCGGAAGTTCCTCCAGGAATTCCTCCGGAAGTTCCTCCAGGAATTAGTCCGGAAGTTCCTCCAGGAATTCCTCCGGAAGTTCCTCCAGGAATTCCTCCGGAAGTTCCTCCAGGAATTCCTCCGGAAGTTCCTCCAGGAATTCCTCCGGAAGTTCCTCCAGGAATTCCTCCGGAAGTTCCTGCAGGAATTCCTCCGGAAGTTCCTCCAGGAATCCCTCCGGAAGTTCCTCCAGGAATTCCTCCGGAAGTTCCTCCAGGAATCCCTCCGGAAGTTCCTCCAGGAATTCCTCCGGAAGTTCCTCCAGGAATTCCTCCGGAAGTTCCTCCAGGAATTCCTCCGGAAGTTCCTCCAGGAATTCCTCCGGAAGTTCCTCCAGGAATTCCTCCGGAAGTTCCTCCAGGAATTCCTCCGGAAGTTCCTCCAGGAATTCCTCCGGAAGTTCCTCCAGGAATTCCTCCGGAAGTTCCTCCAGGAATTCCTCCGGAAGTTCCTCCAGGAATTCCTCCGGAAGTTCCTCCAGGAATTCCTCCGGAAGTTCCTCCAGGAATTCCTCCGGAAGTTCCTCCAGGAATTCCTCCGGAAGTTCCTCCAGGAATTCCTCCGGAAGTTCCTCCAGGAATTCCTCCGGAAGTTCCTCCAGGAATTCCTCGGAAGTTCCTCCAGGAATTCCTCCGGAAGTTCCTCCAGGAATTCCTCGGAAGTTCCTCCAGGAATTCCTCCGAAGTTCCTCCAGGAATTCCTCCGGAAGTTCCTCCAGGAATTCCTCCGGAAGTTCCTCCAGGAATTCCTCCGGAAGTTCCTCCAGGAATTCCTCCGGAAGTTCCTCCAGGAATTCCTCCGGAAGTTCCTCCAGGAATTCCTCCGGAAGTTCCTCCAGGAATTCCTCCGGAAGTTCCTCCAGGAATTCTCCGGAAGTTCCTCCAGGAATTCCTCCGGAAGTTCCTCCAGGAATTCCTCCGGAAGTTCCTCCAGGAATTCCTCCGGAAGTTCCTCCAGGAATTCCTCCGGAAGTTCCTCCAGGAATTCCTCCGGAAGTTCCTCCAGGAATTCCTCCGGAAGTTCCTCCAGGAATTCCTCCGGAAGTTCCTCCAGGAATTCCTCCGGAAATTCCTCCAGGAATTCCTCCGGAAGTTCCTCCAGGAATTCCTCCGGAAGTTCCTCCAGGAATTCCTCCGGAAGTTCCTCCAGGAATTCCTCCGGAAGTTCCTCCAGGAATTACTCCGGAAGTTCCTCCAGGAATTACTCCGGAAGTTCCTCCAGGAATTACTCCGGAAGTTCCTCCAGGAAATCCTCCGGAAGTTCCTCCAGGAATTCCTCCGGAAGTTCCTCCAGGAATTCCTCCGGAAGTTCCTCCAGGAATTCCTCCGGAAGTTCCTCCAGGAATTACTCCGGAAGTTCCTCCAGGAATTCCTCCGGAAGTTCCTACAGGAATTCCTCCGGAAGTTCCTCCAGGAATTCCTTCGGAAGTTCCTCCAGGAATTCCTCCGGAAGTTCCTCCAGGAATTCCTCCGGAAGTTCCTCCGGAAGTTCCTCCAGGAATTCCTCCGGAAGTTCCTCCAGGAATTCCTCCGAAAGTTCCTCCAGGAATTCCTCCGAAAGTTCCTCCAGGAATTCCTCCGAAAGTTCCTCCAGGAATTCCTCCGAAAGTTCCTCCAGGAATTCCTCCGAAAGTTCCTCCAGGAATTTCTCCGAAAGTTCCTCCAGCAATTCCTCCGGAAGTTCCTCCAGGAATTCCTCCGGAAGTTCCTCCAGGAATTCCTCCGGAAGTTCCTCCAGGAATTCCTCCGGAAGTTTCTCCAGAAATTCGACCGGAAGCTCCTCCAGGAATTCCTCGGGAAGTTCCTCCAGGAATTACTCGGGAAGTTCCTCCAGGAATTCCTCGGGAAGTTCCTCCAGGAATTCCTTCGGGAGTTCCTCCAGGAATTCCTTCGGAAGTTCCTCCAGAAATTCCTCTGGAAGTTTCTCCAGAAATTCGACCGGAAGCTCCTCCAGGAATTCCTCGGGAAGTTCCTCCAGGAATTACTCGGGAAGTTCCTCCAGGAATTCCTCGGGAAGTTCCTTCAAGAACTCTTCCGTAAGATCCTCTGGCAGTTCTGCCAGGAAATTTCTCCGGTAGTTCCTCCAGGAATTCCTCCGGTAGTTCCTCCAGGAATTCCTCCGGAAGTTCCTCCAGGAATTCCTCCGGAAGTTCCTCCAGGAATTCCTCCCGAAGTTCCTCCAGGAATTCCTCCGGATGTTCCTCCAGGAATTCCTCCGGAAGTTCCTCCAGGAATTCCTCCGGAAGTTCCTCAGGAATTCCTCGGAAGTTCCTCCAGGAATTCCTCCGGAAGTTCCTCCAGGAATTCCTCGGAAGTTCCTCAGGAATTCCTCCGGAAGTTCCGGAGGAATTCCTCGGAAGTTCCTCCAGGAATTCCTCGGAAGTTCCTCCAGAAATTCCTCGGAAGTTCCACCAGCAATTCCTCGGAAGTTCCTCCAGGAATTCCTCCGGAAGTTCCTCAGGAATTCCTCCGGAAGTTCCTCAGGAATTCCTCCGGAAGTTCCTCAGGAATTCCTCCGGAAGTTCCTCGAGGAATTCCTCAGGAACTTCCGGAGGAATTCCTTCAGAAGATCCTCCAAGAATTCCTCCATAAGTTCCTCCAGGAATTCCTCCGCAAGTTCCTCCAGGAATTCCTCCTGAAGTTCCTCCAGTTATTTTTCCGGAATTCCAGGAGGAACTTAGGGAGGAATAACTGGAGGAACTTCCGGAGGAGTTCCTGGAGGAAACTTTCGGAAGAATTCCTGGAGGAACTCCCGTGGGGATTCCTGGAGTAACTTCCGGAGGAATTTCTGGAGGAACTTCCGAGGAATTCCTGGAGGAACTTCCGAGAGAATTCTGGAGAACTCGGAGGAACTTCTGGAGGAATTCCTGGAGGAACTTCCTGGAGGAATTCTGGAGGTCGGAGGAATTCCTGGGAGAAATTCCTGGAGGAATTCCTGGAGGGTTGGAGGAACTTCCGGAGAATTCCTGGAGGAACTTCGGAGGAATTCCTGGAGGAACTTCCGGAGGAATTCCTGGAGGAACTTCCGGAGGAATTCCTGGAGGAACTTCCGGAGGAATTCCTGGAGGAATTTCCGGAGGAATTCCTGGAGGAACTTCCGGAGGAACTTCCGGGAGAACTTCCGGGGGACTTGGAGGAACTTCCGGGGGACTTGGAGGAACTTCCGGGGGACTTGGAGGAACTTCCGGGGGACTTGAAGGAACTTCGGGAGGAATTCCTGGAGGAACTTCCGGAGGTATTCCTGGAGGAACTTCCGGAGGAATTCTCGGAGGAACTTCCGGAGGAATTCCCGGAGGAACTTCCGGAGGAATTCCTGGAGGAACTTCCGGAGGAACTCCTGGAGGAACTTCCGGAGGAATTCCTCCGGAAGTTTCTTCAGGAATTCCTCCGGAAGTTCCTCCAGAAATTCCTCCGGTATGCTGGGAGGCACTTCCACCCAATTTTAACGACTTTTTGGCGTGAAAAATGTGTTTTGACCATAACTTCTGACCTAAAATTCAATCCGGTAAATTTTTAAAAGAAAAACCCAGAATAATCCACCTAGCGGTAATGATGCCTCCCTCTTGTATTATAAAATGTAACAGAAAAGCACATAATAGAGATCAAAACTGCACTTTAGGGAGATAGATTCAGTTATTTCTATCAATTTTCAATTTTCTAACATTTATTTACGTTCACTTGAATGCATTGCAGCAGTTTTTGAAAACAATTTTTTTTAAGATTTTGATTTTTTTTCCAAGGGGTCCCCCTGGGAAAAATGGAGGAAAAACATTGTTTTTTAATAACTCCGAAACGCAATGACCGATTGACCCAATTTTCATTACGTATACTTAGTATACGCGAAAGGCAAAAAAGGGGCAGGAAATCCTTTCAACTTTTCTCGAGTGAATTGGATAAGAATAAGTACCAGAAAAATTGATTGTTTTTTTTTTCTTTGCGTAAAAATAAATTTTGGCCATAACTTTTCATCCCATAGTCCGCAATGGTCTTTTCGGGCGTCTGGTCTTTTCGGGCGAATGGAATTCGCGCATGTGTTACATTCGGATCTATGTCATTCGGGCGTTTGTGATAGAACCTCGTACTTAGTGTACGGGAAAGGCAAACGCAGATTAATCCACCCAGCGTTGGTGATGCATTTCTAGTTCATTACAGTCAAACCTCCAGGAGTCGATATTCTATCACTCGATATAAATTATGCCAGATTAAAATATATTTTCTGGGTTACAGTGAAGGTCCCTTCAAACAGCTTTCCAATGATTTTCTACTCTACATTTCGATATTTCCATGAGTCGATCGTCCCTTCAATATCGTTTATGGAGGTTCGACTGTACAAAAGTTTAGGTTGGAAATCAGTAAAATCGCTGCAAACGTATTTTTGTTATATTTTGTTTTTTTTTTCGATATTTTGTTGGTAAAAGTATAATAAAGAATAAATCATATCAATTGTATACATTTGCTGATGGATATTCTCAGCTACGTGAATGGCAGATTTCTTATCTCTTGTCATAAGACGAGTTTATACAATCCCATTGAATTCCACCACTTAATTGTATCTTGACAGATACGTATTTCGACCTCAACAGTAAGGCCGTCTTCAGTGCTTGTACTTGACTCGACTTGTCGACTTGAAGACGGCCTTACTGTTGAGGTCGAAATACGTATCTGTTAAGCTACAATTAAGTGGTGGAATTCAATGGGATTGTATAAACTCGTCTTATGACAAGTGAAGACATTCCACTAAAAAGCTCAAAATAATTTTCTTATCAAAGATTTCTTATACTATTTGTTATAAACCCCGACCATGTAATACTTTGTTCATTAAAAAGGAATTTTATTCATATCTATTTATGTTTCTTCTTCTTCTTCTTCTTAATGGCATTACATCCCCGCACTGGGACAGAGCCGCCTCACAGCTTAGTATTCATTAAGCACTTCCACAGTTATTAACTGCGAGGTTTCTAAGCCAAGTTACCATTTTTGCATTCGTATATCATGAGGCTAACACGATGATACTTCTATGCCCAGGGAAATCGAGACAATTTCCAATCCGAAAATTGTCTAGACCGGCACCGGGAATCGAACCCAGCCACCCTCAGCATGGTCTTGCTTTGTAGCCGCGCGTCTTACCGCTAGGCTAAGGAGGGCCCCATCTATTTATGCGAACTTTCCTTATAGGAAATCCCTATGGGTTGAAAAACATCCAATGTGATTTATGATCATGGAAATTTAAAAAAATCTTTGAATCCATAAGAATTTCGAGGAAGGATTCTAAAGAAACGCCAAGGGTATGTAAATTTTAAGAAATTCATCATTTATGTTGCTTCAGAAACACATACCTCATCATATATGCAAACCAGCATTTGATAAGCCGCCTAAAGATTTTCCAGAAATTTCCATTTGTTAGCTGAATATAGGTCAACAGGCATTTAAATTGGACTATTAGGGAGGTAAACCAATCCATAAAGCCTCATCTCGACCACCTCCAGGGAGTGTCTATTTCCAGCGCTCCTGATTGGCGGCAGTGCCTCCGACCGTTTAGAGATTGGGGTTGCGATTGGGATGAACTTGATCCTTGGTTTGCCCCAATCGAAAAAGCTAATATCGATTTGCGTATCCACCATTAGTTCATCGCAGTGGGGTTTCACCACAGACAAACAGTTGTGAAACTCAAAGAAATTTCATCATTTTATGGAACATATTTTGTCAAAGCGGAAATTGAAGCATCATTTTATATGGTGATATATTTCTGATAGATGTCGATTATCGGGATATAGGCACATGAACGCGTATTTTCACCTATGACTCTTGATTATCAACATCATCGATTTTCCTCGAGTTCGGCTAGGTACGTATACCGATATGCGAATATCTCGACAAAAATCTCTCGACGAAGGTCTGCGGTCGACCTCCCACAGTTAAACTTGCCGTCATCGTCGTTATCGTTTCGCTCCAGCTAGCTAGACCCCTTAATCGATAGACGAATGTTTGCTTTCAAAACAAGAAACTTTCATGAGAGTTTGCTATGCGATTGGCTTTGAGTACTACTGTCTACTGTAAGAATCTCATTGATTTCTGGCTAGAGCCACAGTTTCGGTGAGTCTCACGACTTTTTGTGCAGTAGGAGTCCGTGTTAAAGGATACCACGACCCAGACGGGCAGACTGCGTCTACTTGGTAACGTAGGGTTCACAGTGTCGTGATTGATCAAGTTGGGCTGCAATGTTTCGGGCTCGAAAATTCCTCACACCACAACCCTTTCACTAGCTTTTATTGCACGCTTTCAAACCAAGGGATTCAATCCGTCCGGTGAATGGCGTGCTGGAAACACAATTATGTTAAGTGCAGATTAGCAGTGCCTGCTCGTTTTTCGTTCCACCAGCACAGGATAGGAACATCCTTTCTTCTTCTCGTAGTTGGGTGAGCTGGGCGGTGAACGTATACGAAACGAATATATCGTGCGGTCTGATTGTAATAATTGATTGAATTAAACTTGTGCTCTTTATGCACGGGCACAAGCTGTATCTGATTGCAGGAAACCGAATTGGAAACGAAACGAGTTTGTTTTAATCGCTGGGATAGGTTGAAATCGTTTATGCTGTGCAAATTAAGTAATCTGATGGATTTGTAGTAATATTTTATGACTACAGATGTTTTAGTCAGCTATAGTTAGCTTTCAGAATAATAGTCTCAATATATTTGGGGAGGTAATCATTAACAAAAAATCATAAGGAAGAATTGCGGCATGTCACATTATATAAACATAATAAATGTTAAGTAAGTAACGACTAGGTTAATTAACCGCGTCTTGAGCGCTGTGCATCCAGTTTCCCCGAATATTGAGGGTCCCCAGCTCCGATTTCACCGAAGTCGCCAACTCCTATCCGTTACACTGTTGAATATTGTTTTCGCTATTCTTTTTTCCGACATTTGCACTAAATTATCTGCCCACTAAAGTCTGTGGTATTATATACAATTCACAATACAGGTAATCTTCGATATAACGTACACTCGATAAAACGTCACTCGATATATTCTTTAATTTCATTCAAGAAAATCCTAAGACCTCTAGGAATTCCTGCAAGAATTCCTTCGGAACCTCCTTGAGCAATACTTTTAGAAATTATCCCATGAATTCCTAAAAAATCTAGAATAAAAATTCTAAGAAACTCCTGATGAATTTTTAAACGAACTTGTTGGTTATGTCATGTAGCGAGTGTTGCCGAGAGCTTCATGAAAATGTAGTCTAATGCGTGAATTGTTTGTGAATTATGTCTAGGTTTTCCCAGTACTTTAGCAACTGCAGTAGAGCAGGGTATGATTAGCCTCCACCACCCTATAAGACCGCATCCAACAACTCATCATAGTCCTCCAACCCAACACCAGAGGACCTTCGTTAAGTAGTCATTAAGGGGTGGCGTAATGAATCGCCTGCTTTGAGCGTGCTTACAGCGGCACAGACTAGGAGTTAACTTTCGGAAATAAGTATGGCAACAGGAATCTAAGGTTTAATATCTCGAAAATAAGCAACTTAATCCAAAAAAAAATCGGTAGACGTAGTAGCGGACACCTTCCTGTTGGGAAAACCTGCGTTAAATGTCTTTCGCCATACAAACTTCAAGTGGTTAACTCATGCTGGCTATTTTTACATATACGTTAGCGCCTGGATACGGCAGCGGTAGGTAGGAAACCAACCACTGTATGTGATTCATTGGGTCGATACTATGAGACGAGGAGACTGACTTGGAAAAGGAGGTCATGACAAAAGATATTTTAGTTACTAGATAAAGATTGTCGCTACTGTTCCCTTTGTTCTGCTGTCCGAAACATGTGTGGTACATACCTGTCAAATCGTATGGATTTTCCTTCTTTGACATTTAGCTCCCCTATCCTCGCCAGCAAAAGATGTTCCGGACAGCGACGACAGCGACAATCTGTATCTAGTAACTAAAATATCTTTTGTCATGACCCTGGGATGCGGTCACTATTCCAAAATATTTCGAAGAAAACGGATGTTACAAAGTAACAAAGTTACCAAAGTTGGAAGTTGAAGAGTAGAGAAGAAAGTGCATGGAACTTAAGTAGATGTTGAGGATAAGCCCACTGTTTTTGGGTTGGAATAACCGCCGTTATTGGCTGGATCCGTACTCGGTCTAATCCGGCACTGTTTCCACCGATAGTCGGTCTTCTTATTGGTCGAGTTGCAACGAAGCAAGGAGCGAGGAAGATCCCTAAGCTACCCCAGCGATACCTCCAGTAAGCCCGCAGCGAACAGAATTGCTCGCTGTCGGGTCGTCAGCCACAGAAAAAAGGAAAAAAGAGAAGGAAGGAAAGAAATGGAGTGGTGCAGTGCTGCCAGGAAGAGGGGCACTAAAGACAGGTTAACTAGCTTCAAGAGAGAGTGAAGACAGAAGTGAATAAAGCTCTGTGGTTTTCCCTGCATTTTATTGCGAGAGTTTCTTGTCCGCGAGTTGCTTGAGGTGAGCGTGTCGAACCTGAGGCCATTAGTTCTGGGCGTCTCATCGTAGCGGTGGGCATATTTACCCGATAATTACAAATTCCTGAAGGATTGAACTCCTGAAGGAACTTCCGACATTCTTAGATTTCTCCAAGAATTCCTTTGGGCATTGCTTCAAGATAGCCTTCGGAAATTCCCCCAGGGATTTCTTTGAAAAATTCTCCGGAAACAACTTCGAAAATAAATCTAAAAATCATTTTTAAATTCCTCCTCAATGTTTCCTCGAAAATTGAAAGAATGAATCTACCTCAGGAGTTCCTTCGGAATTCAAAACTTCCTCTTGGAACTCTTTCGGAAACTCTACGATTAATTCATTTTGAAATATATTCACGAATTTCTTTTAAACTTTCTCCGGAAATACGTTCCGAAACTCCTTTAGAAATACCTACAGAAAATATTTTGGTAATTCTTTCGGATATTCCTTCGAAAATTCCTTTGGTAAATTATTAAGGTTTTGAAAATTCGCGTAGGAATTTCTCCTGAAGTTGCTTTAGAATTTATTTTTTATTTTTTTGGGAATTCATTTAAGAGTTCCTTCG
The DNA here is from genome assembly GCF_024139115.2 of Armigeres subalbatus. NCBI lineage: Eukaryota > Metazoa > Arthropoda > Insecta > Diptera > Culicidae > Armigeres > Armigeres subalbatus. The sequence goes on from NC_085140.1 coordinate 103,618,680, forward strand.
AGAGTTTCACCGGAAATTCCTATGAAAATTCTTTCACAAATTCCTTAAGAAATTTCTCTATTTCTCTATAATTCAGCGATTGTTGGCGATTCATTGACGTTTGCTCACCATCGCCATCTGGTTGTCGTTTATCCACCTACAGTGCATTTAACATTGGGTGATTGATAATGTTTTCGTAACGAACATTTTGATTGCATTTTGTTCTAAGTGAGACGTCTCATCATTAGCTATTGTAATCAAAGGATGTAATGCTTCCCTCGTACAATAGTCAAACCTTGTACCACCTATGAGTTTGTTCGAATCTCTTAATGCCAATGTTAACTTAAAGAATGATATAAAAAAATACTATTTGCGCAAACGCTCAACATATTCCCAGAAAAAAAGAAAGAGGAAAGTTTTCTCTAGAACAGCAATACTCGAAGCTTAAAACTCAAATCATTTTATTCACTTTTTGTTTTCGCCTTGGCATCACTATAGGTTATTGTGCGCGGCAAACCTAACCTCATCATGTTGACAGGTACTGGTCCTGTTGTTTACGTTTCGGACTTAGAATTTTTTTGATCCAAATTAAATCTGCATATTCCACGATGTTGAAGACATTTCGTAAATTCCGCATTCAAATATTAGTAATTATCGATAAGTTTAGGTAATAATCGATCAGATAATCCAAAGAATGATAGAATTATATCAAAATTAAAATATAATCGTCTGTAAACAACAGGACCAGTACCCGTCAAAAGTCGTGCGTGACGTCATTGTGCAATAGAGTATAAGGCGTGCTATTTAACCAAAAATACGACCAAACGCGTATTGATTATTTATTTACCGGCTGCCCAAAACAGAACAAATTATCGAATGATCGCGTGATTGTTTTACGAACTTCTCAAAAACACAAACAAACACGAACTCTTTATTTATTCAACAACAGCACGAAACACAAACCCAAATTTCACGACTATTTTTCATCGTATTACGAACACGTCCAATCGCGACTTATTCAATAACTCACCTTTACTTTATTCACTCGCCGACCGCACTGTTATGCATTCTAATACTAACACGTCCAAACGCGCATTAATCAGTCTAGGGGCCGACCAGAAACCACGTGGTCATATATGGGGGGAAGGGGGGGGGGGTTTGGAAAATGACCACGATAAGCCACATGGGGAGAGGGGGGGTTTTGCTCTCGAACCACGTGGTTTTTTGACGTAGGACTTACGTCTCTCTTTACTATACCGGGTGTCATTCCAAAATATTCAAATCGACCGCGTTACGCTGTGTTGAAAGATTTTAAACGTTAATAGCGTTCGTCTCAATGGACGAATTTCTGCGGTAAGCCCCTCAATCGACAGATTTCAAGTATGCCTTTCATGTTAATGCTTGATAAGACCCGAAAAACTTGTTTCAACAGGCATGAAACTGTTTTCAACGAAAAACATTGAGATCAAGGGAACCTGAACCTGAACTGCAATTCTAAGCTCGCTTGTCCGGCTTATTGGCCTGTATCAAGCGAAAAGTCCCGTTAGGAAAAAGACGCCAGCAGCGAGCAACAAGCGTAAAAAAGAAGAAGTCCTTCTCGAACGCGTTGATGATGATGACGCTTTGGCTGACAAAAAAGCGGGATACAAGACACTGGCTGATTGGCCCACCAATTGGGAAGCAGAGAAGATTCAAAATAAAGTATAAAAAAAAAGTGCATTCGCTCGCAGAGCATTCAGTCTTTTTTATACCACCACTAGAAATTCGCGGTTATTTGAAAAGATCGTTTTCTTACTTTTTGGACTTAGCCGAAGCAAACAGCCTTTTTCAAGGCTCTAAGAGTTAAAAATAATGTTCTCCTTCAGTCGCTATCGCACGGATTAGCAGGCCCTACACCCCCTGCTGGGCCAACTTGTGGCTTATTTCAGACAGTCCTTCGGTGGGAAGGTTGCCACTGTCGAGGCTAATATTCCGTGACCGGACAGATACTTCCTGAATTGTTTTTGATGATTCTTGTTCGGAATGGTATGCAACGCCGATTACTTATCCAAAATAATTGATGTGAGAAATTTGGACATATTATGTCTCGCTTAACTTTTCAAAAGGTCCTAAGTAACATTTTTTTCATAATTTAATTTGAGTATTGCAATCAACAGATTAACATGAAATACGTTGATTGAATTATTTAGATTAAATCATGAAAAAAATGTTACTTAGGACCTTTTGAAAAGTTAAGCGAGATGTATCTTAAAGGCATGGTCAAGTCAAGTCCTACGTCCACTTAGCGGTTATGTCACAGACATTACCCACTGTTCGTTTTTTACACGAAAAACTTTTGGTGAATAACAATAGCGGTGAAAAAAATACAAATCATTAAAATTTAATGATTTAATCAATATACGCAAAGCGCATCTTAGGGCCGATGCCCACGTAGCGTCTTTTCAACTCAGCGTTGAAAAGACGTAGGTGTACATCGAGAAAAACCGGTAACGCAGCGTCAGTCGTAACGCCGATGCATATCTGCGTTATTTTACCATCTTAGCCTTAGATCCTTTTTCCATAAAAAATTAACGAAAAACCAGGTTGCGATTCAGTCTCAACTCCCATAAAAAAATTGGAAAGGAAAAATGAAAAAATATTTTTAAAAAATTCAGCCGTGGATGGTTTTTGGCATCACGCCACCGACACTTTTGCATCAGCGTACACAGCTACAATTTTGAAAAATGTTCATGTTTTTACAATAATCCAAGAAAAAAACTTTCAAAACTTTGTGGATAATCAGGAAAAATCCAGTAAAGAAATTTCATGTAAAAACTTTGACTATACCTCATGCAATCCTGATAAAATTATGACATTCAGAATGATTTTTGTACAATTCTCTCTGACAAATTTTGTTTGAAAATTTTGCTACAAATTGTTAATGAAAAAAAAAACAAAACATCTCCAGTATTCCGAAAAATTTTCCCTAAAGCTCCGAAAAAAGTTCCATGTGAATTCTGTCTGAAAATTCAAAACAGTCCCGTGGGAAATACATATAGTTTTCGGTAGAAAAAAAATGTTCATTTTTTCATATATTTTTTACATTCTAATGAATTTCTTCGATAAGTTCTTTCGAATCTTCACCAGAAATTCTTATTCATTTCCAAAAGAAGTTTTTCGAACATTTTAAGGAGTACACTACGACATGTTCAGTCTTAAGTTAGCCTTGCGAGCAAAGACGTAGGATTGCCCATCTGGAGATGGCGAGTTCGATTCTCGTTCCTGTCTAGAATGTTTTCGGGTGGGAAACATTCTCGACATCCTTGGTATAGTGTATCCATCGTACTTGCTACACAAGATATATAATCGTGCAATGGCTGGCATATAAAAGCTTTCAATTTATAACTGAGGAAATGCTAATAGAATATACTAAGTTGCAGGGATTTAGGGATTTAGTATTCAGCCAATAACTCATTCCGGGGCGGAATTCTGAAAAGTGTTGTATGGCGGACTTCTAGCGCTGATTCCCCTCTACAACTTTGTCTAAGGGTACATTGCTCTATGTCTAATATTCACCGCGGGAAACGCTAGTATGATTTAATATACTAAATGATAATAATATTGAGTGATCCTAGCGTTTCACGCTGTTAATATTAGACATAGAGCAATGTACCCTTAGACAAAGTTGTAGAGGGGAATCAGCGCTAGAAGTCCGCCATACACCACTTTTCAGAATTCCGCCTCTGGAATAAGTTATTGGCTGAATACTAAATGATAATGAAATGATAAGTTCAATCCCTGCTAAGTTGAAAAGCAGACCAACTTCCAGTTGGAATATGGAGCCATAGAAGAAGAAGACTTTTAAATTTTTCAAGAAAAAATCCTCTGAATTTCCGAAAGATATTAAACAGCCAATGCCACATGACACACTTTTTCCGTTGATTTTTTGTGTTTGGATTTTTTCAAATTTGGAATTTTTAAATGAAATTTTTTTTGAAATACTTTTTTACGCTCTTTGTGAATTCTACACTTTTTTTTTAAATTTTTCAAGTATTTTTTTTATTCGAGGCATTATTTAGAATTTTCACGGAAGAGTCTATGGATTATCTTCAAAAAATTCTTTTGGATTTTCAAGAGAGAATTCTCAAGGTTTTTTTTTTTTTAATTTAATTTGCACCATAAATTCTTCCAGAATTTCATCGGGAATTCATTCTTCTTCGGGAAGTCATTTTGATTTCTTTGTAGGTTCAGCTAAACATTGCTTTAAATCTTTACCATGCAAAGACGCACACGAAATGATTTAGAAATTTTAAGGAATTTTCACATCAGAAAATCTTTAAAATTTTGATTTTATTTTTTAAGGAATTCCTACTGGAAATGCTTCAAAAGTACAACCTTTACAAGTACTACAAAAGTACAATTTTGTCGTTATTTCCACTTGTAAAAACATCGGAATTTCCTCGGGAAATTCATTATTGGTGTTTCAGATGAGCTACTGGAAAATCTTAGGAATTTCCATCGGAAATATTTTGGCATATTCCGAAAAATTTCTTTTGGAAATTAAAAAAAACTGCTGAAAATGTCTAAGAATTTCTTTTGGAAAACGAAAAAAATTTCCATTGGAAATTCAGAAGAATTTTCTTTGAAGATTCATTAAAGTTGCCCAGGATTTTGAAAAAAATCTTTAGAGATTATGTAAAAAAAGAAAACTAGATTTTTTTTTCTAATTTATATTGGAAATTCTTCGGAATTTGATGTTTATTGGAATTTTCATCGTGAATATGCATTTCGGATCCTTCTACGGATTCTTATAGTTCTTCAAAATTTCTACCGAACGTTTTCGGAACTCTTCCGCAGAATTTCGGAAAAGAATGTCGTTGAAATTCTAAAGATTTTTCCGTGGAGACTCCGAAGAGTTTCTTGTCAATATTCCGAAGGGTTTTCCTTGCAACTCCAGAATAATTATTCTTGATAATTAAGAAGATCTTGGAATTTAAAATTAATCCAAGCAATAAATATAGGCAATAATTTAGGCTTAAGAAGCCTACTTTTTATGATATTGAATAATTAGGAAAATTGATCGAAAAATTTAATAATGCGCCTAAATGTTCTAAATGCACAAAATTCTAGTAGTGCGTATGAAAAAGGTTATGACATAAAGAAGCTTGCATCTAAAAAATCAACATGAAATTCTAAATAAAATGCTTTTTAAATTCATAAAAGGGTCTTAGAACTAAGGAGATTCCTGCGATATGAAAAAAGCGGCAGTGTTCCAGAAAAAAAACCTCCAATTCCTAAAACAATCTAGGTTAAAAAATTGTGTTATAATAACGATTGAAATTGAATTCCAAAACAAATCTCAACCCTTTCAGGACGGATGGGTCATATATGCCCAGCGTTTTAGATTGTCTATAAAATCACAAAAGAGAGCTAGGCCACCAGTAAAATTGTTCATCAAGATATTGGCTTTACAGAAAAAATATGGGAGCTAAAATTTGACTGTTATTGAGAACTCAGATATCCGAAACCTTGGGAAGATTTCTAAGAGCATACAAATGAAGTTGAAATGTTTGAATCATTCTGAACACTCAGATAAGATGGGTCATCCTGAACGTTAAGCCAGTGATTAATATTCAGGAATACGAGATGCTCAAGGTACTCCAAAATGCTCTCAAGTTCAGCCCACGATACTGGTAGATATTTTGCAATGTCCTCATCATCGGTATATACCCAATCCGATGAAATAATCATATGATCCTAATTTCCATTAACATGAGATCCAAGAAACAAGGTACCGAAAATTATCTTGAGTCAACATCAAGTTGCAAACATTACGACTTCCAGGACGTTTTGTATAACCTAAAAGGTCTGTAGTAGCTTGTATAAATAATAATTGAAGTCATTTCAACCCAATGAACCTACTGGGATATTATATCATACATCATTCATAAGTTGGTTAATTGGATAAATCAAATGATCCAAACTCCAATAATAATAATTGGTCTATAATACATTCATTCCTCTATGAGTCGCTTATAAAAGGACCATTGACTGAAGCATATTCGAGATGTGGAATAGAAGTTCCTTGGAAAATTATTCGAAAGAACCATCTGAGTGACCGTGCTTAAGATGCGCGGCTACAAAACAAGACCATGCTGAGGGTGGCTGGGTTCGATTCCCGGTGCCGATCTAGGCAATTTTCGGTTTGGAAATTGTCTCGACTTCCCTGGGTATAAAAGTATCATCGTGTTAGCCTCATGATATACGAATGCAAAAATGGTAACTTGGCTTAGAAACCTCGCAGTTAATAACTGTGGAAGTGCTAAGCTGCGAGGCGGCTCTGTCCCAGTGTGGGGATGTAATGCCAATAAGAAGAAGAAGATCTGAGTGACCGAGAAAATATTTTTAGTAAATTTTTAAAAATTTTGTAATTATTTATTTCTAATATTGATTTATTTATGGAATGTTTGTATTTTTTCCGTGGAAAATTTTGATTTCTTCATGAAAAATTCTTTTTTTATATTTGCAATTTTTGGTTTTAAGAGTGTTAATTTATTTTTGTTTTGTGGAAAATTCCTAATTGCATTATTTTGCATTATTTGTAGAAAATTTAATATTTTTTTATTGCTCATACCATAATTTCTTTATTGGAAATTTCCTAATTGTCATGGAATTTTTTTAAAAAGTTTCAGGCTGCTTTTTTACTTCAGTCGATATTGTATCTTAGAACATCGACTCATGGAAGGTTTGTTGTGGCTTGTGAAAGTAATAAATGAAATCGCTTCGGCTCAATGTACCTGCTTGGATGCTTAGCGATACACGGATACATCAAAATTTTTGAATTCATGAAAATTTATAATTTCCATGCTGGGTTTAGCTTGATTTTGAATCAGTTGAAATTGTCCATCTTCAAAATTGATCGGATTAACCATATGTTTTAGTTACATAAGGTTTTTTTTTAATTTTTGTACTTGAAAAAACCACGTGGTCATAGGGGGGGAGAGGGTGGGGATTCTGCCAAATGACCACGATAAGCCACATGGGGGGAGGGGGTTGAAAATCTTCAAAAATATGACCACGTGGTTTCTGGATGGCCCCCTACTCAACGATCGCAAAAAGCAAAAACCCGGATTTCGCTACTATTTGCGACTCTCCGGCGTGAACAGACCTCTACCGACGGGGCGACGATCCCCGCCGGTGGGCCGCGTGGCGGCACTGGATTTTCAAATAAAAATTAAAACACCACTCAGTTCGGTGGTACAAATAAAACTCTTTATTAACTTACATTTAACTTATAGCTAACCTACGTTATGTTGACAATTTTCTCTCTCTCTTTTCTTTACTTAATGACTCTCTCACGCATGACGGTTCATTTAGAACCTTGCCAAGTGCTGTATTTTGCTTAAAAAGCAAAAGTAAGCAGACTTAACCGTTGTGTGACCGGCAAAAAAAACACCCTTAACAGGCCGGCAGGGTACCCGGGTACCCACGAAACTAAAATGCTTATATCTCTGGAAATTTACAACCGATTTTAACAATTTTGGGCTTATTCGATTCAGAATTTTCTCTTCTTTAAAGATGTTACCAGGATGAACCGATCCGGTCAATTCGATTCCAGGAAAATCCGGATTTCCAGGAACATGTCCTGCATAAATGATACTGATCGTGGATTTCGATAGCTAATCAGCTATACGGGTATTAAACTTCTAGAAATTTCATCAGTAGATTGATTCTTATCGATTTGGGTCCATCAGAAGTGCCGATTTTCGATTGGCCATTCCAGAACAGGTTCCTCGAGGGGTCATAGGTGGCCATGAACATTGTTCAATGGAACATCAACAATATGGGTATCAAACTTCATGAAATTAACTCTTGCGTATGTCCTTTATGATCCTAGGCTCACCAGACAAGTTCACTCAGGAGTGGCCATTCTGGAACAGGTTCCCCGAGAACCGGGGTTGGCCAAAATGATTTCTCATTGGAACCCCAACAATATGGGTCTCAAACTTCTTGAAATTGTCTCAAGCGTTTATTTCTGATCTATTTGGGTTCATCAAACAAGTTCACCCCGGATCTCCAATTCCGGAATAGGTTCCCTGAGGGGTCAAAAATGTTCATCAACATTTTCAGAGCTCATTGTTTTAAATCAATTTATCTAGCAATGTGAGTGCAAAATAAATGCAAGGACCACTCATGGACGCCGGGTGACCAGCAGGAGACCCACCATAAGATTCCGGACACTCTGAGATATGATCGATTCCAGAAATTCTTCTAAACAGATGTGACTTTTCATAAACCGTTTGTTTTAACATTGTCACATCAAAACCAATACATGCACTACTCTTCGATCCTAGGTGGCCTCTGTCTGATACTACGAAAGTATGTTCTAGAAATTTGCAATCCGTTGGAAAGTAATGTCAAGGGCCATTAATTGACTCCAGGTGGACACTAAGTTATCCTTGAGAAGCTCTGAATCATCCGGAGCAGTAGTTAATTCTTGAAATTCGTTATTCGCTGTGAGAGCAAAATTAATGCAAGGGTCACCTGGTAGTCCCCAGATGCTGCTCCAGAAGTGCAGAGGCATCCAGAGCAGTAGTCAATTATTGCAGTTCGTTCTAGAAACTTTTGAAAATCGTTTGTAATAGCAGTATAGAAGCAGAATCTTTGCTCACGCTTAGCATCATAGGGACGTAACTGTATTGATCGATTTCTCTTCATCGATTTTATATTTGCTTCAGGTAGAAGATGCAATCATCCTTCATTACAACCATGAACCTTCGGCAAACTACAGCAATTCACTACATTGATAAAAGAAAAATATCGTCGAAGATAAATTGATTAATACAGTTACGCCCTTATGATTCTAAGCGCGAGATTGCGAATATCATTCATTGATCCCGAGTGGCCACCAAGAAGTCCTCCTGAAATACCGGAATTCCCGAAGTAATCGTCATTTCTTACATTTTGTTTTCAACAGTTGCGTAATCGTGAACATTGTTTTTGTAACAAAGTAAAACAAGAAGGATAAGAGAGCGGGCTTGGTAGTCATAAGGCTACTGCTTCTGCCTCATACGCAGGAGATCGTGGGTTCAATCCAAAGTCCGTTCCATTCTCCTACTTTGTATCTTTCTTTATATTCATCTCTAGCAATATCTAGAACTGGAAATGGACTTCCATACCATTTCCATTTCTTTTCCTATACCTTCAACTTGACTCTTCTAACCGTTTCTGCTAGAATTGGAAATGAACTAAAGAGCCCGTTTTATACATCCAATTAGAAATTCCATCAGTTGCTTTCTATCTATAACATTGACAGTTAACCAAGACGGACCTCTGCCTCTCGTACCTTAACCCAACAATTCCAATAAATTCCGTACGAACAGAGGTATATTCGGCTTGCAGTGGGCGAGTGATTGCATCATCATTTGCACCCACTTCCCTACATTGACTTGCATTCTGAATCCACTGATAATCTGTGTGAAACAAAAATCTGTAACTAGATGCGCTCTCTCAGTAGATGAAGAAACTGGCTAGTCTAATCAGTTTCGTCGTTCCAGTTTCAAAATCTACCTGTCTGGCCGTGAAGGCCAATGAGATGTCGACGAATGAGATGTTTAGCCTAAAGATGATCCTTTAGGAATTTCGGGAGTACAGTCCATCTGTGTATTGATTTCAAAGCAGCGTACGATTCAGTGAAAAGAAATTAGCTGTGGCAGATAATGTTCGAACACGATGATTACGATGATACGTGCAACGCTTGATGGCTCGAAATAAAATATTCGGGTTGCAGACGACGTATCAACCGTGTTTGTGACCGTGGAGAGATTGAAGCAGAGTGATGCGCTTTCAAATTTATTGTAAATATTGCACTCGAGGGGGTGATTAGGAGATTTGGTGTGCAGAAGAAGGGCGCTATCATCACCTGGTCGCATATGCTCCTGATCTTTGCGGATGACATTGACTACATTGGTAACGATCACAGGGCAGTAGTGGAGGCTTTTGCCCTAATGAAGAGGGAGCAGGCGAAAATAGGCTGAATCATCGACTCTACCAAGACAGAGTACATGGTTGCGGGTAAGGATAAAGGTAGACCTATTGGTGTTAGTGCTGAGGTTGTGCTTGATGGGGAAGTTGTTGAAGAATTTGTTTATTTTCGAACACATGACATGTGACAATGACGTTTCCTGTGAAGTGAAAAGACGTATTGCTGTTGCGAATAGGGGCTTCATCGAATATTGGAAACGAAATTTGCTCTGATTCGTAAGGATGTAAAAAGAGGTGGACCGGAAAGCTTTTGGGGTTTTCGAGCGAAAAGTGCTACGTACAATTCTCGATGGGAAATTAGGAAAAAAAATGTGTGGCACAGACGCATAAATCACGAGCTGTATCAAGCGTATAAAGAAGAAAATATTGTGAATCGTATAAAATACGGCTAGAGGGCCGGTCACTTAATGCGAATGTCGGAAGAAAGAATAGCAAAAACAATATTCACCAGAGATCCGGATAGAGGCCAGCGACTTCGTGGCTGCTGCACGCGGTGGCATCGGACCTGGGAGCCCTAAACGTTTATGAAAACTGGAGGAACATCACCCAAGATTGACAATTATGGAGCTTTAGAATATGTACGTCAGTCAAAGGTTGTTTAGAGCTTCTAGTGGAGTGTCTTCACTTGTCATAAGACGATTTCGAACTATCCCATTTTATTCCACCACTTGAAGTGGACGAACGATTTATTGAAAGTCGCAGCATTATTGAATGTATTGTGGCTATCCGTTTAGATTGCATCAATTATGCTCTCACATTTCTCAACAAGCGATTTCTAAAAACTCACAACTTTCTAGGACGACTTAAAAATTGGCACATCTTCGAAAGTTCCGAAGCTTCCAGATGCTCACCTAACGTCCCACGGTGTCAATGAATGATCCTCGAATTGATTTTGATCGCAAAAAACTACAAAAAAATCGCAGCTTTCTAGGGCGAGTTGATTACCATTTCGGCTATTCCGGAGCTTCTGGAGCACCACTTAGTGGCCTCCCGGGGTCAACGTTTAGTTCTTGCAATGATATTGCTCTTATTTTGATGCATAAATCGTTTTGTGAAACAGTACGGTTTATGAGGATGAATTAAAAAACTAACCCTTTTCTCAGAATGTTCCGGAGTTCTCAGAGGACTATTTAGCGGAGTTTTGCTCTCACATTCATAACAAACCACTGTATTCTAGGACGATTTTCAAGAATTTGTTTTTACTATGGGTGTTCCGGACATTCTGCGCCAGATGACCAATGGTGGTCAACGCGTTGGTCATGCAATGATTTAACTCTCACAATACTACAGCAAGTAATAGTTTTTAGGATTTCCAGAATTAGCATTACGCCAACAATAGATTTATAAAAAAATCGCGGCTTCAAAATAGAATCTTCTACACCTGGTCATTTCTCCTGATGTACCAGAACTTTCTAAAGCCATTTAGCGGCCATCCGGGATTGATTTTGTTCGCTACAACACTAAAATTCTAAAAAGTCTCAGTTTTCTAGGATAAACTTTTAGAATCGGCAACTTCTCCGGATGTTTTGGAGCTTTCGGTGATCCAACTAGTTGCCTTCTGGTGTCAAAGGGTGGTCCTTACAATGATTTGACTCCCAACACACGGGTTACAAAAAAAAACTGCAGCTTTCTATTTTTTTATTTGTATTTATTTATATTGAAAAGTATTTATGGCCACTTAACACCCTACGGGGACATGTCCTGCAATGGAAACTATAAAGTCTGCACGTCTGGTGGCTCTAAAACAATCAGAAACACACTGCTGAGGCAATTTCAAGAAGTTTGATGCCCATATTGTTGAGGTTCCATTGAAAAAATGTTTATGACCGTTCTTGGCCCCACTGGGAACCTGTTCCGAAATAGCCACTCAAATTTTCACTCATCTGTTGGAACCAAGATAATAAACAACAGCCTGCTGTGAAAGTTTCAAGAATTTTGACATCTATATTATTGAGGATCCAATGAGAAATGTGTTCGGCCAACCTTGCCCAAACACCCCCCTCCTCCCCTCCCCACCCGGGAAACTTGTTCCAAAGTGGCCACTCCGGACTCAACTTGTCAAGAACACACGTTAGAAATAATTTCAGGAAGTTTGATACCCATATTGTTGATGTTCCCTTGAAAAGTGTCCATGGCCACCTATGACCCCTCGAGGAACCTGTTCTGGAATGGCCAATTAAAGATCTGCACGTCTGATGGACCCAAATCAATAAAAATCAACCTGCCGATGAAATATCAAGAAGTTTGATACCCATATTGCTATTTACCTATCGAAAACCACGATCAGTGTAATCTATGCAGGACATGTCCCTAGAAATCCGGATTTCCCGGTGATCCGACGGTCCGGACCGGTCCAATCCTAAAACAGCATGATAAAGGACAAAATTTTGAATCGAATAAGCCCAAAACGATTAAAAACGGTTAAAAATTGCCTAAGATATAAGCATTTTAGTTTCGTGGGTACCCGGGTACCCAGCCGGCCATTTAAAAATTAAAAAAATGTCGGAACCCCTCCCTCCACCCCTCCTTAATCAAAATTTCAGTTAACCCGTACAATCGATTTTGGCCGTATATGACAGAGTTTCAACCTCCTACTATGAAAATTCATTTAGATATCGCGAATTGAATTCCAAAAAGGTACCCGGGTACCCAGCCGGCCACACAAGGGTTAAACAACAAAACCTTGTTTCTGGGCGCAAAACTCTTTTCCAGTGCGGGTCGGTGCCAAGGTAAACTGACTCCGCATAAAAGATTGTGACGAATCCCCCTGAAGGAATTTAAGTAGTTGGGGTCGTCACAGGCGGCAGCAGGCCGGATTCCGTGCCGGAAGATCCTATGTGGACCATATTGCTCCGCATCATTCTGGAGCAGGTCAACGAATTCCAAGAGTCTCTTTACTTGGTATTCATTGACTACGAAAAAGCTTTCGACCGTCTCAATCACGAGAATATGTGGGGCGCCCTGAGACGCAAGGGGGTTCCTGAGAAAAGGTACGAGGCCTTTTCGTGTAGAGTGCTGCACAATGGGGCCCTGTCCGACCCTATCCGGGTCGTAGCTGGTGTGAGGCAAGGATGTATTCTATCACCGTTACTGTTCCTCATCTTAATGGATGAGATTCTGGTAGATGCGATTGACCGTGAACCAAACCGCGGGCTGTTATGGCAGCCTATAACCATGGACCACCTAAACGACTTCGAATTGGCTGATGACGTTGCACTCCTCGCGCAACGGCGCTCTGATATGCAGAGTAAGCTCAACGACCTTGCCGAGCGCTCCTCCTCTGCAGGTTTAGTCATCAACGTCAACAAAACCAAATCGTTGGAAGTAAACACGGTGACTCCTTCCAGTTTCACAGTAGCCGGGCAACCAGTGGAGAATGTTGAAAGCTTCCAATATCTTGGTAGCCAAATGGCGTCAGACGGCGGTACCAAGATCGACATAGGCGCACGGATCAAGAAAGCAAGGGCTGCCTTTGCGAGTTTAAGAAATATCTGGAAAAACAGGCAGATAAGTGAACGCACCAAAATACGAATTTTCAACTCTAACGTGAAATCTGTGCTGTTATACGCTAGCGAAACATGGTGTGTATCAGTGGAGAACACTCAACGACTGCAGGTGTTCATTAACAGATGCCTGCGGTATATAATTCGGGCATGGTGGCCTCACAACTGGATCTTAAACAACGAGCTCCATCGTCGTTGTCACCAGAGGCCGATAGCAACAGAAATTCGGGATCGGAAGTGGGGCTGGGTCGGCCGCACTCTACGTAGGGGCGGAAACGAAATCTGTAAACAAGCATTTGACTGGAACCCAGCGGGACATCGCAGCAGAGGCAGACCCATAGGCTCATGGCGGCGAAGCCTCAATAAAGAAATAAAAGAAGTCGACCGAAATCTAACCTGGCAACAGGTTAAAGCGATAGCCGGGCAACGCTCAGGATGGAGATCTTTCCAGTCGGCCCTTTGTACCACCGGAGGTGTACAGGATCCATAAGTAAGTAAGTCGCGCTCGATGAAATAAATTAATGCGTGATTGAACGCGGTCGTATTAGGACGCAAAACAGTGTGGTCAGTGATTAAAACAAATTAGTGCGTGGTTGGACGTTGCAACTGAACGTGATCAGACCGCGACGATTGCGACGTCCATCCACGCACTATTTTTATTAATCACTGACCACACTGTTCACCGTCTTGATACGATCGCGTCCAACCGCGCATTAATTTATTTCACCGACCGCATAAAGAACAAACCCGAATTTCGCGGACCCTTGAATACTTCCATGCTTTTATCAAAATGTGCAAGGAGTGTAATTGTTGCTTAAAAATGCAAAAATCAAGCAAATCTTTTCCAAATTTCACAAAGTATCATATGTGATTGGACAACCAAAATCGAAATCAAATTTAATACTTTGTCCACTGCTCCTGAAACCAAATCTCCAAGTCAATTAATTTAATTTCTGTTGAATTCGATTCCTCCTAGAGGTGTGCACCACCGCCACCGACACTTTTGCATCGGCGCGCCACTGCTTAAAATCTGTCACGCATCTGACCTATAATTCTCCACGCAGGTTCAAATTTATAGAAAGCCGAAGAATTTTCAGAATTTCCGTGTAAATTTAGAATTATTTCCCCATGTAATTTTAAGTTTAAATGGACATTCCGAAATATTTCCCGTGGAATTTTGGAATGGTTTCCTATGTTCTTGCAGATTTGGAGCAATTTCATGAGGATTTTTTTTAAATCTTATAGACATTCCGAAGACTTTTCCGAATAATTAGCGGTGGAAATTATAGAGAATTTTCAGTTGAAATTTTGGTTAATTTGTCGTAAAAATTTCGAATAATTTTTCATGAAAATTACTAAGGCTTTCTTACAAACAATGCAAATATTTTTTTTGCGGAAACTTTTTAGAGAAACTCTCGTGGAAATTTTCAACAGTTTCTTTAGAAATTTCAAAAATTTCCAAAGAATTTGTATTAGTACTCCTAAAGAAATTGCCGTAAAATATACGAAGAATTTCACTTATACAGTCGCCTCTCCACGTCTCGATATAGAAGGGACCATCGAGATAGGGAGATATCGAGGAATGGGAGTAAAATTGGAATAAGTACTAGATCCAAAAAAGCTCGTTGCTATGAAAAACAATTACAAAACAAATGTCATTTCTTGTTGTTGATATGTTTGTTATTGTCCAAAGATGCTCTAGTAGCCTAAAAATTTGAACATATCGACATAAGGATTAGAACGCAGTGAGATTGAGGGATATCGAGATAGGGACCGTCGACATAGGGAGAGATATCGATATATAGAACATCGAGATGTAGAAAATCGACTGTCGAAGAATTTTCGAAATTAATAAAAATTTCCCGGGGACTTCCCAGAAAATCTCCAGTGAAGGGTTGCTCGCGGAAATTTCACAAAATTCCCCGTTGAAGTGCGACATAATTTCCCGTGAAAATTCTAGAGATCACTTGTAGTTTCCAAAGAAGTTCCCAGTTTTTTTTAGTAGAATCTGCAATAAAATCCAAGTGGAAATTTTGAAATTTTCTCGAAAGTTTACTTTGGAGAATTTTCCTGTTGAGGATCGCTAGGAGAAGGTCGCTTTTTTTCGTCCGTCAAAAAATAGATTTCCAAATACATAATAATATAAATCCCAAAATTAGTATTTATCGAAAAGTGGTTCTAACGGGTTTCAATGATTAGTGGAAATGCAGCTCCCAAAAGAGAAATACAAAATAGCAGCATTTTCGCAACGTCTTGAGCAACCGGAAGTCGTGCTCCCAACTACAGTCGTGAAGCGGATGTAACCCGACAACTCCTCCAAAACGGCAGCGACTAGTGCCAGAAAGGGAGAGGGTGATGGTGGAGAGGAAGACAAATCAGCAACAAGCTTTCGTCCCCAGTTAAGTCTAATGCGGAGACGACAATATCGGAGTTTCAGACTCGGACACCGGTATCAAACGATGATGGATATCCCGTTGCTACAAGCTTCCGCTGATGATTGTGGCATTTTGGTTCCCCAGGCTTTCTTCCAGACTAAATGATTGGAAAATGGACCTACGAATTCGGTGAGCAAGTTCCAATGAATTATTGGCAGTGGCTGATTTGCTACTCACCGCTATCACATCAAGGCGCTATAGTATATGCGCAAAATAGCCAGCATGAGTTAACCACCAGGAATTTGTATGGCGAAAGACATCTAACGCGGGTTTTCTCAACAGTAGGAGCTTTTCACGAAAAACTATTTGGTACCAGTTATGCAGTAAGGTGGGGGGGCAGCAGGGACTATGTCCAAGGGCTTGACGATCCCTCCCCAGGCCATCTGCGAGTTGTGGCGCCTGCCTAGGATGTGGTGGGGTTTGACAGTGGGCCCTGTTAAACCTCTATAAAAAAGCTGCATGTATCCGCAAGTAGGCTCCGCCAAAGCGACCGTGTGCCGCTCAAAGCGCACAAGCCCAAGTCCTGGTGTTAGGTGGGACGCTAAACAGCCCTGACACGACGGCCCTCCGACGAGACAGGAGGTTTGCGCAGGCCCAATAAGCCGCCTTTAAAAACAACTATTACGAACGACATAGAAGATAATACGACTCGATACAATCGGCAACGACCTAGGGCGACGAATAAAGGATCACGATTGGAAGCTTGGAACATGGAACTGCAAGTCGCTAGGCTTCGCAGGTTGCGATAGGATAATCTACGATGAATTACATCCCCGCAACTTCGATGTCGTAGCGCTGCAGGAAATCTGCTGGACAGGACAGAAAGTGTGGAAAAGCGGGCATCGAGCGGCTACCTTCTACCAAAGCTGTGGCACCACCAACAAGCTGGGAACCGGCTTCATAGTGCTGGGAAAGATGCGCCAACGCGTGATTGGGTGGCAGCCAATCAACGCAAGGATGTGCAAGCTGAGGATAAAAGGCCGTTTCTTCAACTATAGCATCATCAACGTGCACTGCCCACACGAAGGGAGATCCGACGACGAGAAAGAAGCGTTCTATGCGCAGCTGGAGCAGACATACGATGGATGCCCACTGCGGGACGTCAAAATCGTCATCGGTGACATGAACGCTCAGGTAGGAAGGGAGGAAATGTATAGACCGGTCATCGGACCGGATAGTCTGCATACCGTATCGAACGACAACGGCCAACGATGCATAAACTTTGCAGCCTCCCGCGGAATGGTAGTCCGAAGCACTTTCTTCCCCGTAAGAATATCCACAAGGCCACATGGAAATCACCTAATCAAGTAACGGAAAACCAAATCGACCACGTTCTAATCGACGGTAAATTCTTCTCCGACATCACGAACGTACGCACTTACCGCAGTGCGAATATTGAATCCGACCACTACCTCGTCGCAGTATGTCTGCGCTCAAAACTCTCGACGGTGATCAACACGCGTCGGAGTCGTCCGCCGCGGCTTAACATTGGGCGGCTACAAGACGGTAGACTAGCCCAAGACTACGCGCAGCAGCTGGAAGTGGCACTCCCAACGGAAGAGCAGCTAGGCGCAGCATCTCTTGAAGATGGCTGGAGAGATATTCGATCCGCCATTGGAAGCACCGCAACCGCTGCACTAGGCACGGTGGCTCCGGATCAGAGAAACGACTGGTATGACGGCGAATGTGAGCAGTTAGTTGAGGAGAAGAATGCAGCATGGGCGAGATTGCTGCAACACCGCACGAGGGCGAACGAGGCACGATACAAACGGGCGCGGAACAGACAAAACTCGATTTTCCGGAGGAAAAGCGCCAGCAGGAAGATCGAGACCGTGAAGAGACGGAGGGACTGTACCGCGCTAATAACGCACGAAAGTTCTATGAGAAGTTGAACCGTTCACGTAAGGGCCACGTGCCACAGCCCGATATGTGTAAGGACATAAACGGGAACCTTCTTACGAACGAGCGTGAGGTGATCCAAAGGTGGCGGCAGCACTACGAAGAGCACCTGAATGGCGATATGGCAGACAACGGTGGCGGTATGGTAATGAACCTAGGAGCACGCACGCAGGACATGCGACTTCCGGCTCCGAATCTCCAGGAAATCCAGGAGGAGATCGGCCGGCTGAAAAACAACAAAGCCCCTGGAGTTGACCAACTACCAGGAGAGCTGTTTAAACACGGTGGTGAAGCACTGGCTAGAGCGCTGCATTGGGTGATTACCAAGGTTTGGGAGGATGAGGTTCTGCCGCAGGAGTGGATGGAAGGTGTCGTGTGTCCCATCTACAAAAGGGCGATAAGCTGGATTGTAGCAACTACCGCGCAATCACATTGCTGAACGCCGCCTACAAGGTACTCTCCCAAATTTTATGCCGTCGACTAACACCAATTGCAAGGGAGTTCGTGGGGCAGTACCAGGCGGGATTTATGGGTGAACGCTCTACCACAGACCAGGTGTTCGCCATACGTCAGGTATTGCAGAAATGCCGCGAATACAACGTGCCCACACATCATCTATTTATCGACTTCAAAGCCGCATATGATACAATCGATCGGGACCAGCTATGGCAGCTAATGCACGAAAACGGATTTCCGGATAAACTGATACGGTTGATCAAGGCGACGATGGATCGGGTGATGTGCGTAGTTCGAGTTTCAGGGCATTCTCGAGTCCCTTCGAAACCCGTAGAGGGTTACGGCAAGGTGATGGTCTTTCGTGTCTGCTATTCAACATCGCTTTGGAGGGAGTAATACGAAGGGCAGGGATTGACACGAGTGGTACGATTTTCACGAAGTCCGTCCAGTTATTTGGTTTCGCCGACGACATTGATATCATGGCACGTAACTTTGAGAGGATGGAGGAAGCCTACATCAGACTGAAAAGCGAAGCTAAACGGATTGGACTAGTCATCAACACGTCGAAGACGAAGTACATGATAGGAAGAGGCTCAAGAGAGGTTAATGTAGCCACCCACCACGAGTTTCTATCGGTGGTGACGAAATCGAGGTGGTTGAAGAATTCGTGTACTTGGGCTCACTGGTGACCGCCGATAACGATACCAGCAGAGAAATTCAGAGGCGCATAGTGGCTGGAAATCGTACGTACTTTGGACTCCGCAAGACGCTCCGATCGAATAGGGTTCGCCGCCGTACCAAACTGACTATCTACAAAACGCTTATAAGACCGGTAGTTCTCTACGGACACGAGACCTGGACGATGCTCGTGGAGGACCAACGCGCACTGGGAGTTTTCGAAAGGAAAGTGTTGCGTACCATCTATGGTGGGTTGCAGATGGCGGACGGTACGTGGAGAAGGCGAATGAACCACGAGTTGCATCAGCTGTTGGGAGAACCATCCATCGTTCACACCGCGAAAATCGGAAGACTGCGGTGGGCCGGGCACGTAGCCAGAATGTCGGACAGTAATCCGGTGAAAATGGTTCTCGACAACGATCCGACGGGAACAAGAAGGCGAGGTGCACAGCGGGCAAGGTGGATCGATCAGGTGGAGGACGACTTGCGGACCCTCCGCAGACTGCGTGGTTGGCGAAGTGCAGCCATGAACCGAGCTGAATGGAGAAGTCTTTTATGTGCAGCACAGGCCACTCCGGCCTTAGTCTGATGATAAATAAAATGCAGTAAGGTGTCCGCTACTACGCCTACCAAATATTTTTTCGATTAAATTGCCTATTTTCGAAATATTAAACATTAGATGCCTTTCGCCATACTGATTTACCAAAGTTAACTCTTAGTGTGCCGCTGTAAGCACGCTCAAAGCAGGCGATTCATTATTTCCTGAACTTTGCACATAGCTGCTGTATAAATTGTTTTCTAAAAAAATAAAAAAAATAAAAAAGTCTACGTAGACTTTTGGTATACCCCCCGTCCCCCTTCGTAGAATAACGTAGACTTTTTCAAAACCCCTCCCTCCCCCTCAAGTGTCTACGTGGTTTATGGACAGCCCCTAAAGACGATGTTGCGCTTCATTTTATTTGCAACAAATATGAAAAGGTAAAACACAAATAATGTCAACAAATTATGTCTAAACATTGATAACTGATACTTATTTAACAAAAAACATCATCAAAATTCGACTGCTTCTCTAAATTCGCGGCAGGCGATCATTGTCCTATTCTGTTGCAGTTTGGAACAAACGCTTGTTGCAAGTTTAGTTTGTCCCAACATTTACAAGTAAGAACAATTTTGTTTATTTACATTCCCTGAACATGTCCTAAAGACTAAAATTTAAGGTACTCGAGTTACTGACGAACTAATAACAATACACTCGCGAATCATTGATTTAAATATGTTGACAACTAGAAATGGCATTTAAATCATACATCTTTCTATATTTGCACTTCTTTAATTATTATTTTATGAATGTTCATATTGTATTTGCACAAAGATATTTTTTGCTTTTGCGTAAGAACAAGCAAAACATTAATAATCGTGGAAGATATTCAAATTAACCCTCTTGTGCCCAAGACCGCCTTTAGACGGGGTACTTTGATTATTTTTTTTGTAATTTTCAATTGATCAGCTTTCGAAAAGTGTTTGATGTTGATCAATAACATAAACTTGAATGCATGTTTAAATGTGGTTTAAAGTCAATTTTCAAAGCTCTACACATTTATAAAAAAAATATAGAAAATTGAGTAATATTTTGTTCTTTCGTGTTTTTGCTCGTATACCTTTAAAGAGTGAAATATTTGAAGTTTAGTATTTTTCTACACACCAAAATCATAAAAAGGTTTTCAGCAAAATGCTTTACTGGAGAATTATCAGCTATTTCGAAACTTACTGAAAATCAGTATACCGATTTGTCTTAACTGAAAATCAGCATACTTTTCTAGATTACTGATCGTTCAGCGTTTTTCTTCGACGGGCACTGCTGCCAAACTTTAGGAAAAATTAGTCATTTCAGCTTGGTGATTTCTTTTTACAATTATTGTTTTTTGTAATATTTGTCATTTTAATCCATGATGAAACCGGTAAGTATTTCATATCAAACTTTGAATTATTGAAAAATAATCATGTGTGCTTAATTCAACATATTTTTCAGCCAATACCAAGAAATAGAAGAGGACGTCACATAATGTCACTTAAAATTTTCAAACATTTGAAAATTATTTCTATTTTAGGATACTCGTTATCCTTTTTGAAATTCACATCATAAATAGGAAACACTGAGAAGTCTAGTTCTCACGATGGTTGTCGATAATCTGTTCTTTATTAAGTTGCTTTGCTTACAGCTAACCTATCGGCTTAATCTAGTACGTTGCTTAACTAGAAGATAGGAACAACCCATTTTCCAATTTGTCCAATCAGAAGAATACTAACCAATACTAATAAGCATGCACAAACGCATTGCTAGTTCAACCTATGCGCTGTTGGGTTAGGTCAGCGAAGAACGGAAAAAGGAATGTTCTTGCGCTTTGCATGTTCTCATGAAATTCGATGCCACTAGACCGATTGTCAAGTGGTGCAATGTGTTGTCATTTGATGACTCAATGTTACATGCATGGAATGCAAGTGTTCTAGAATGTTGCCACCCATGATGGGTATTGAGCTGTAAAATATAAACAATTAGCTGTTGAGCGACATGACCCAGATTTGTTCATGGGAAAAGACTTTGTGAAGAAATATAGAAATGTACATCCAAGCGATGTAATGTTCGACCAACATGTAAGCATGTCGTAAATAACTTGAAAGCGTCAAAATACTTAATTTATGATATTCTGGAAATTATCATGTTACACTATGAAGATACTTGCAGTATACAATTATTTATTACACTTTATTACACAATTGTATTGTGTTTCTTGTCTCATAATGTTATTACCGGACAAATAAATTAAAAAGCCTAAAGAAACATACTTCCATTTTGTCCATCAATATTACACGTGGTAAAAACTGATGATATCAGCAATTTGGTATATTTTGCTGAATAACATCAGCAATTAGCTGTCAAATCCTGCAGTGACCGAATCC
Source organism: Armigeres subalbatus (assembly GCF_024139115.2). NCBI lineage: Eukaryota > Metazoa > Arthropoda > Insecta > Diptera > Culicidae > Armigeres > Armigeres subalbatus. The sequence continues at coordinate 103,640,611 of NC_085140.1, forward strand.
ACTGAATTTTCAGCAAACTGGTTGAATTTGCTAATAATTCAGCAAAAAGTTTTCTACGGCAATGACAGTTCACTTTGCTGAAATCTTCAGTAAATTTTTTTTGCTGAAATGATTGCTGACCTGTCAGCTCGGCAAAATTCAGCAAAATTTTGCTGATTTTCGGCGAAAAAAAATTGGTGTGTACAATTACCCGTATTCAATAAAAGGTTATAGTGGTGAATGTTACACTCTAAAATATGTATCCAACTTGTTACACGGAAAATAAAAAATTACCACTGAAAATTAAAAAATTGCAATGAGTCAGCATTGGATAGGAATTTTCAAACTCTAAATATGTTGAAAAATCAAAAAAGATTAAAAGATTTAAGAAATTATTTGATTGGATAAAAAACTTGAAAATCAAAATTTTAAAAAATCAAAGTGTGAAATTGATAAAATCGCGAATAAAAAATTTTTAATTCCCGTTTAGATCGATTTTAGAAAGTGATAGTGAAATTTTGAGCGAAATAGTGATTTTGAGCGAAAACTAAAATTTGGGTTGTAGAGGGTAAACCATGTGATATTAGACCAACTCTTGAATATATATTTTTCTCGTACACTAGTTGTACGTGAAGGCTTTTAGACTATTCTCTGATCTATTTCTTCGATTTTTCATTTCCCCCTTGCGTCCAATAAGCAATAAGCATCAATCGTAAAATGTGACTAAAATCTTTGTCTCGCCATTTTATATATACAAAAATGAGTTCAACAACCATTTCAAATTTCAAAGAATATCTCGATTGAAACAGGAAACGTTCATAACCGCACAGAGTTTATCGAACATATAAATGGAGTAGGTATAAATTAATATTTCAATTGAATGGAACACTGCCATTATGTCCTATGTACAGACAACAAAAACCATTCCCAGCGTATGAATATTCAATATTGGTCTTCCTTACCGAACTGGTCCTGCGATAAAACAGAAATACTCCCTCAGTTATTGACACAAAGTTCGAAATAAATTTATTCCATTACACACTTCCGTCCTGCCTTGGACAACAACGCAGTTCATATCAGAGACAAGTTGAGTCCGGAATGGACACTTCTAACGACTAACGAACCAACAACTTCCCATGCGTTGCGGCTTGCCGCAAAAACTGGAAATTGTCATCTCAAAGTAAACATGGTGACGAACCTGGGGGCAGTCGATGTTTGTAGATTGGTATGCAGTTATGGATGTGAGTTCCCACACGTACGGAATGTGCGGCTGTATTTCTATTCCCGGTTGTTTCGTTATTGATGGAGAAAAATTTGCATAATGATGGCCGGCAGGACGGGACTGGCCATCAACACATGCAATCTACCATACGATTCGAATCGATAACTTTATGTGCCAGCCATAACGACTTCGACGTTATAAAAGTTGGGCTTAGGCAACAGAACAGGATGGATAGTTGGCATCAGATAAGAACTGGTAATAAATCACTAGATGAAATGTTGAAATTGAAATTGCGAGTATTTTTAAATATGAGCATAATAAACCCACAAATATAAGCCATTATGAGTCATTTCTATATGAAATGTACGTTGAATGAAATGAATTTGTTACAGGACCAGCGATAATGATAATTATAATTATGATTAGTAGGAAAGGAACAAAACTTCGAGAAAGTACCAAATATTTGCTAAAAATCTGGAAAATATTCTATCAAATTGCCAACCGATAAAACAATTTGTAGAAAAAAAAAATATTATCGAGACTCTTGCCACCAGAAGTTCTAACATCTTTATAAGCTCGCTTTATGGTTCGTAGACTTCCTTATTAGCTATAAACACCGAATCTATCTGAATGGACACCATCAATGGATCCATAGCAAACAATTGTCCCTCTAGTGGGCGTCACGATCAAACCAAGTTGTCCTTCCGCAATTCATTCATATTACCAATCGAAACTCGCACTCCATCACAATGCAAACGAATTAAGCTCTCGTATTTATTTTCTTCCACGTTTTCCCTCCCACGCAATGCCCCACCGATGGACACTGGACGCCCCGCGGTACGGTGCAGGTGTCGACAACACCCTCAAAGAGGACGGCTACCACGTGTGGCGACTGAAACACTTCAGCAAGCCGGCTTACTGCAATATGTGCCTCAACATGCTGGTCGGGCTCGGCAAGAAAGGACTCTGCTGCGTCTGTGAGTATTTATTGGTCTCGGTTCGATATTTACTGCGCTGTTGTGTGCCGGGCTTACCCTTTTCGGGTTTGGGATGTCCCTGAACTCGAAAACCAGCCACACACAAAACACAAAACAACCACATTATCGTTCGCTTCGGCCTAACAAACAAATATGGTTCCGCTTCGTTTCGTTTTCGTTCCATGCTTCGGCCCCGGCCTGACCGGAAAGTGTGCAAATACACGGTCCACGAGCGGTGCGTCCAGCGGGCCCCGGCCTCCTGCATCGCCACCTACGTCAAGTCGAAAAAGTCCAAAACCACTTCAACCTTCCAGCACCACTGGGTCGAGGGCAACTGCTACGGACGGTGCTCCAAGTGCCGAAAGCGGATCAAAGCGTACAACGGCATCACCGGACTGACCTGCCGCTGGTGCAGGATGATGGTAAGTTTTGGGCCGGGATGTATTGGGCTATCGTTGGGTGGGGTGAGTCAGTGGGTGAATGGATTTACGGAAATATCTGTTTTCGCAGCGAGATAGTCCATTATGGGATTTTCATTGATAAATATATTTATTCACAGGAGGTAAAATAATCAAAATACATGTTTGAGAATAAAGGCTTCGAATTTATCAATTCGATTCAGCTGAAATGTTGTTCGCAATCATAAGGGGCCCCACACACGCTTCGACATGTTAAACAGCTTTGACTCCGCCCCAGCAAAATTGGTTCGGTCGGAGCCCAAGCAGCACACTTGTCATAAACGTGTTGCTTGTTGCAACACTCACTCACTCATACGTGGTTGTTGGTTGCGAATTTTACTTCCTCCTCAAGTGCAAGAAACAGCTGCTATAAACAGTATGAGCTGAACCTGAAGGCAATCATGAGTATTTACTTTCTGCAATTATTTCAATCCGTTCTAGACTTTGGCAAATTCCATACAAAGCTATAGAAATACCCACGACGCTGCAATGTTACATACATATTTTGCAAATAGTCAAACAATATGACAAAACTTAAAACCGTCTTAAGAACAGTATGTATGTATATTTAGTTAATTCGCTGAATATTGACTGTTGTATCATAGAAAAGTTATATGGAATCTTCAATCCTCTAAAAAAATATTCTTACTTTCGGTGAGATGTAAATTGTAGTTTGAACGTGAAATGTTGCATCTTTTGTTTGGCCTTTTTGGCCTCTTCGTCTTCATGCTTGATTAACTCTTGAACGGTGCTTACTCATACGCTTAAACCTGGTTTAAGGTCTAAGCGGAGGTGAAGGATTAGGAATTAAATTTCGTTCTAAATGGTGCATCTATAAATTGGTAGATTTCACTGAAAAAAGGAAGAGCGTTCTAAATTCGATAAATGAAAACACTGAGAAGATTTATCCTACCTCATACCAATACTGTTTCGAAAGTGTTGGAACAGTTTCATAGCTACGATCGCATCTTTGGCGGCATATTCCCTTTGCATCGGCGACAGTTCAGTGTTTTGCCAATTGGACGCGGAAATTTGCCAATTTTTGTTAATTGAATTCCGAGCACCGTTTGTGCTAACCCATCCAGTCCGATTGAACCAAGAACCCGCAGCTTCTTGGCCAGATGACGCAAATCAACGATCCCTTTTACCACGAGTCTATAATCTTCCTGTATTTTTTGGCCATCGAAATACACTTCGACTCTTGGGGCCCCATACACGCTCCGACATGTTGTACAACTTTGACTCCGCCTCCAGGAAATTTGGTTCGGTCGGAGTGAAGTCGAACCGTCTGTGGGCAAGTTGTACTATCCAAAGGTCGTACAACTTGCCCACAGACGGTCCGACTTCACTCCGACCGAACCAATTTTCTTCAACATGTCGGAGCATGTATGGGGCTCCTCTTTTAAAATTTTTGGATCAGCGAGGTGATCCTTTAATTCGTTCGGAAATGCGTCCATTAGGAACATTCGTATCAGCAAACGTATGCCGGAGAAAGAAGCCATCTGTAAGGGGCCCCACACACGTTCCGATGTGTTATACAACTTTGGCCACGCCCCCAGGAAATTTGGTTGAGTCGGAGTAATGTCGGATTGTCTGTGGGGAAGTTGTACGACTGTCGGACGGACGGTTTCAAAGTTGCAAAGTTGGTCGGATGAAATCAAACCAGTTTGATTTTGCTCCGACTTGTGGTGGGCGGAGTCAAATGTTGTACAACCTAGTTGCATTGTGAGTGGTGTTGTTGTACAACACTGTTGCTTTCAATTCTTCTGGTGGAATGCCCAGGAGCAGAAAGTAATGGGAATACTCCTATAACGCCAATAGATATTCCTTCAAGAATTTCAGAGTCAGAGTTTTTATGAAAAACTTATATGAACTTCATTTAAAAATACCTCCACTATCTGGAGATTATTTTCTGGGATTTTTGGCGGGAAATTCTGTGATTGAGTAGGTCAGATAGGTTCAAGCTTTCGCCGCGACCAGACGTCTGAAAAACAAACTCCGTATTATTTTTTCCTGTCGTATATTCACTCGCACTTCGGTGTGTTGAACTGTGTTCGCGTCAACCTACGCTGTCGACCTGTATCGTATTTTGCTATCGTTGAGCAAACTGAACTACCATGGCATCCGTGCGACCTCTAGAAAACACGTTCAAAATCGATCTTTCTAATTTCCCCAAACGTCCGATGTTTGAAGAAATTCACAAATTCGTTCATGAAACGTTAGGGTTGACTGTAGACCATATTATGCGTCTCCAAATGAACCATGCGCAAAATTGTTTTCATATCAAGTGCCGAGAATTGCAAACCGCCCTTGATATTGTTGAAAACCATCATGAGAAACACGAGATCGAGGTGAACAAGACTAAGGTGAGGGTCCGTCTCGTCATGGATGACGGAGGCGTCGAAGTCAACCTTCATGACCTTTCCGAAAACATTCGGAACGAGGAAATTGTGGCCTTTCTGAAGCAGTATGGTGATGTGATCACTATCAAATATCAGATTTGGAGTGAGAACTATCCTCTGAAAGGGGTACCTACTGGTGTACGCATTGCAAAAAAGATTTTACGGCGACACATAAAATCGTTTGTTACCATTCAGGGAGAGCAGAGTTTGGTAACCTATCGTAACCAGATACACACCAGATACATCCCACCCAGGGTCCACGTGTGTGGAAAACAAAAAGTTGTTAGGGCAAAAGTCTGATCTTAACGATCGTCTGAAGATAAAGTCCAGAAACAGTAATCAGCCAGCGAGTTTTGCGAACGTGGTGAACAACACCGTACCATCTCTGATGCCAACATTCGTTACTTTGAACGAACCGGCATACCCAGCCCTAGTCTCTAGGGTCGATGATAGCAGCATCACAAGCTCTAACCCGTCTCCCGTCGTCCCCAACCAGTCCGGAGAACTGCCTACTGCTTGTGGAAGTAAGCAGCGAACGCTGCCTATTGAAATGACGAATGAAAACGCAAAACAAAATTCATCAGGAGCTCCGAATTGCAGTGGCAGCAGCGGTACAAAGGAGGCAAATCAGCAAGCAAAAGATCAATCCACAATACAGGCACAATCTCGCTCCAATGACGAGGCCAAGGATGTTAACGATCATTATTTAGTAGTTTGTCTATAACACATTCCAGAAGCTGAATTTCAAAATATGTTGTATGGTGGACTTCTAGTGCGAAGGTTTTTTGGCAACTTTGCCTAATAGTTCGTTATTAGAATTCAACTAATAACGGAGTTAGAGCGCTAGTTGCAGTAACTTAAACTAAATGATTGGAATTTTGTTATCATTTAGTCTAAGTTACTGAAACTATAGCTATAACTCCGTTACTAGTGGAATTCAAACAACGAACCATTAGGCAGAGTTGTAGAAAAACCTTCGCACTAGAAATCCACCATACAACATATTTTGAAATTCAGCTTCTGGAATGTGTTATAGACAAACTACTAAATGATCGAACGCAAATTACTGAATGATCATTAGCATCCTTGGACGAGGCTACGACGAGTTCAATGAGCCCCTTCAAAATTCCAAAATTTCCAGAATTTCTCAATGGAAATTTCCGATGGTGATAGTTATGAGTCATTGCATGATAACAACTCCTTCCAGAAAGTGTTGCGTGGTGGACGTTCCAAAAAACAGAAAATTGATCCCAAACCCGATTCTAACAAAATATCAACTCGTTCACAATCGAGATCCTAAATTTAACAATCTAACCCCGAGTAGACCGCTCGGTCCCCCAAGCTAACCATTTGAGCCTGATGAAAGAAGATAAGCAATAGAACAATAAGCTACGATATCGGCAGTGTCAATGTTTGTGCGATTTCAAGCGTCAATAAAATCCAATCAATGTGTTCGTTTTTTCGTTTGAAGGATCATAGTCCTTCGTGTTGTTGTTGCAAGAAGTAGAAAACGCTCGTCTATCCATTCCAGGCTTTACTGTCATTACAAACGTAGATCAAACGAAAAGAGGAACAGCTATAGCTTTGAAAGCACATATACCTTTTCGTAATGTTCAACGTAGTCTTGATAGTCGAATTCTATGTATAAATGTCGGTGATTGTGTAACTATTTGTAATGTCTACCCTCCTTCAGGCACACTGAATGCAATCGCAAGAGAAAATTTTATTGCGCAGATTCTCCCATTTTATCTTCAGCACTCTACTCCTCATCTTATTTTAGGGGGAGATTTTAACTGCGTTGTGTCTTCCAAAGACTCAACTGGATCGAGCAATAATAGTCGATCACTTAAATCACTTGTCGATTCACTCCAACTATGTGATACAGCTATGTGTAAGAGCAGCTAGGCGCAGCATCTCTTGAAGATGGCTGGAGAGATATTCGATCCGCCATTGGAAGCACCGCAACCGCCGCACTAGGCACGGTGGCTCCGGATCAGAGAAACGACTGGTATGACGGCGAATGTGAGCAGTTAGTTGAGGAGAAGAATGCTGTATGGATTGCTGCAACACCGCACGAGGGCGAACGAGGCACGATACAAACGGGCGCGGAACAGACAAAACTCGATTTTCCGGAGGAAAAAGCGCCAGCAGGAAGATCGAGACCGTGAAGAGACGGAGGAACTGTACCGCGCTAATAACGCACGAAAGTTCTATGAGAAGTTGAACCGTTCACGTAAGGGCCACGTGCCACAGCCCGACATGCGTAAGGACATAAACGGGAACCTTCTTACGAACGAGCGTGAGGTGATCCAAAGGTGGCGGCAGCACTACGAAGAGCACCTGAATGGCGATATGGCAGACAACGGTGGCGGTATGGTAATGAACCTAGGAACACGCGCGCAGGACATGCGACTTCCGGCTCCGAATCTCCAGGAAATCCAGGAGGAGATCGGCCGACTGAAAAACAACAAAGCCCCTGGAGTTGACCAACTACCAGGAGAGCTGTTTAAACACGGTGGTGAGGCAGTGGCTAGAGCGCTGCACTGAGTCATTACCAAGATTTGGGAGGATGAGGTTCTACCGCAGGAGTGGATGGAAGGTGTCGTGTGTCTCATCTACAAAAAGGGTGTCAGGCCATTAGGCCGAAGGCCGTTAGGCCGAAGGCCATTTGGCCGAAGGTCATTAGGCCGAATGGCCATTAGGCCGAACGGTCATTAGGCCGAATGGCCATTAGGCCGAATTGGCAAAAAGAAGCAAAAAGTTAAAAATGAGAAGTTCTTTCTTCCTTCTTCCATCTTCCTTCGTATATCTGTCTTCTTCCTTCTTCTTTCTTCCTTCTTCCTTCTTCTTTCTTCCTTCTTCCTTCTTCTTTCTTCCTCCTTCGTTCTTCCTACTTTCTCCTTCCCTCATTCTTCTTTCTTTTTCGTTCTTCCTTCTTTATTCTTCTTCCTTCCTTCTTCTTTCTACCTTCTTCCTTTTCCCATCTTCCTTTTCCATTCTTCGTTCCTCCTTCTTCCTTTTTCTTCTTTTTTTCCCTCTTCTTTCTTCCGTCTTCCGTCTTTCTTCTTTTTCCTTCCTTCTTCTTCCTTCTTCCTTCTCTCTTCTTCCATCTTTCTTCTTCCTTCTTCCTTTTTTCTTCTTCCTTCTTCCTTTTTTCTTCTTCCTTCTTCCTTTTCCCTTCTTCCTTTTTCCTTTTTCCTTCTTCCTTCTTCTTCCTCCCTTCTTCCTTCTTTCTCCCGTCTTCCTTCTTTCTTCTTCCTTCTCCTTTCTTCTTCCCTCTTACTTCTCTCTTCTTCCTTCTTACTTCTTTCTTTTTCCATCTTTTCTTTTTCCTTCTTCTTCCTTCCTTCTTCCTTCTTCCTTTTGCCTTCTTTCTTCTTTCTTTTTCCTTCATTCTTCTTCCTTCTTCTTTCTTCCGTATTTCTTTTTTCCCTCTTCTTTCTTCCTTCTTCATTCTTTCTTCTTCATTTTTTTCTTCTTCTTTCTTCCTTTTTTCTTCTTTCTTCTTCCATTTTCCTTCTTCCTTATTCCTTTTCCTTCTTCCTTCTTCTTTCTTTCTTCTTTCTTCTTCCCTGTTCCTTCTACCTTCTTCTTTCCTCTTTTTTCCTTCTTCCTACTTCCTTCTTTCTTCTTTATTCTTCCTTCTTTATTCTTCCTTCTTTATTCTTCCTTCTTTATTCTTCCTTCTTTATTCTTTTTTCTTTATTCTTCCTTCTTTATTCTTCCTTCTTCTTTCTTTCTTCTTCCTTTTTCCTACTTCCATCTTCCTTCTTCCTTTTCCTTCTTTCTTCTTCCTTTTCCTTCTTTCTTCTTCCTTTTCCTTCTTTCTTCTTCCTTTTCCTTCTTTCTTCTTCCTTTTTACTTGTTTTTTCTTCCTTCTTCTTTTTTCCGTCTTTTTTCTTCCCTCTTATTTCTTCCTTTTTCCTTCTTTTTCCTTCTTCTTTCTTCCGTCTTTCTTCTTCCCTCTTCCTTCTACCTTCTTTCTTCTTCTTTCTTCTTTCTTCTTTCTGCTTTCTTCCTCCTTCCTTCTTCCATCTTCCTTTTTCCTTCTTTCTTCTTCCTTCTTCCTTTTTCTTTCTTCCTTCTTCCTTCTCCCTTCTTCCTTCTTCCTTCTTTCTTCTTGCTTCTTCCTTCTCCCTTCTTTCTTCTTTCTTCTTCCTTATTCCTTCTTCCTTCTTTCTTTTTCCTTCTTCCTTCTTCTTCATTCGTTCCTTCTTCTTTCTTCCTTCTCCTTTTTCTTTTTTTCTTCTTCCGTTCTACTTCTTCCTCACTTTGCACTACTCAATTCTCACTCCCCAGTTCCCATTCGGCCTAATGACCATTCGGCCTAATGGCCTTCGGCCTAATGACCTTCGGCCTAACGGCCTTCGGCCTAATGACCCAGCACCTACAAAAAGGGCGATAAGCTGGATTGTAACAACTACGGCGCAATCACATTGCTGAACGCCGCCTACAAGGTACTCTCCCAAATTTAATGCCGCCGACTAACACCAATTGCAAGAGAGTTCGTGGGGCAGTACCAGGCGGGATTTATGGGTGAACGGATCAGGTGTTCGCCATACGTCAGGTATTGCAGAAATGCCGCGAATACAACGTGCCCACACATCATCTGTTTATCGACTTCAAAGCCGCATATGATACAATCGATCGGGACCAGCTATGGCAGCTAATGCACGAAAACGGATTTCCGGATAAACTGATACGGTTGATCAAGGCGACGACGGATCGGGTGTTGTGCGTAGCTCGAGTTTCAGGGGCATTCTCGAGTCCCTTCGAAACGCGTAGAGGGTTACGGCAAGGTGATGGTCTTTCGTGTCTGCTATTCAACATCGCTTTGGAGGGAGTAATACGAAGGGCAGGGATTGACTCGAGTGGTACGATTTTCACGAAGTCCGTCCAGTTATTTGGTTTCGCCGACGACATTGATATCATGGCACGTAACTTTGAGAGGATGGAGGAAGCCTACATCAGACTGAAAAGCGAAGCTAAACGGATTGGACTAGTCATCAATACGTCGAAGACGAAGTACATGATAGGAAGAGGCTCAAGAGAGGTCAATGTAAGCCACCCACCACAAGTTTCTATCGGTGGTGACGAAATCGAGGTGGTTGAAGAATTCGTGTACTTGGGCTCACTGGTGACCGCCGATAACGATACCAGCAGAGAAATTCGAAGGCGCATAGTGGCTGGAAATCGTACGTACTTTGGACTCCGTTCAGACGCTCCGATCGAATAGAGTTCGCCGCCGTATCAAACTGACTATCTACAAAACGCTTATAAGACCGGTAGTTCTCTACGGGCACGAGACCTGGACGATGCTCGTGGAGGACCAACGCACACTGGGAGTTTTTGAAAGGAAAGTGTTGCGTACCATCTATGGTGGGGTGCAGATGACGGACGGTACGGGGAGAAGGCGAATGAACCACGAGTTGCATCAGCTGTTGGGAGAACCATCCATCGTTCACACCGCGAAAATCGGAAGACTGCGGTGGGCCGGGCACGTAGCCAGAATGTCGGACAGTAATCCGGTGAAAATGGTTCTCGACAACGATCCGACGGGAACAAGAAGGCGAGGTGCACAGCGGGCAAGGTGGATCGATCAGGTGGAGGACGATTTGTGGACCCTCCGCAGACTGCGTGGTTGGCGAAGTGCAGCCATGGACCGAGCTGAATGGAGAAGACTTTTATGTGCAGCACAGGCCACTCCGGCCTTAGTCTGATAATAAATAAATAAATATCAAGCTAATAACATTCATAACCCGACTAGCAAGGCAAAACAAGATTATAACATGATTGTAACAACATCAGTTATTTATAACAACTGTTGATATAATCGAGTTATGATAAATTAATATCACATTTTTTCTTAACAAAATTATAACAGAACTAGTTACGTTTCATTGCTTTGTTAGAAAATGTAGTTATTTCAACAACATCCTGAACCAAGTTTATAACAGCCTATGTTAGAAAAACTGTTGAACTCATTAACACAATATTTCACACAATATTTATAGTTTCCGAATGTATGTGACTAATGCGATGTATAAGTTTTTTCTTATACATGCCATTAAGCGCCTGCTTTGGCAAAAAAGTATTAGAAATATTAATAATAAACAACATTAATTTTTTTTTTACGTGTATCCATTCTGCTCCGCTCTTGATCGTTGGGTACATGGCATATAAAAAACAAGGCAGGCTCAGCACGAATGCAAACATTCAGTTTGAATGTAAACATGTTTTCTGTATCAGGATTTTATCATAATTTTAATCATAATTGCCCAACAGTAGGCAATTAAAATAGATGTTGCAAAGTCTCCCAGCCATAGATATCACAACGCTGATATAATTTGAAAAGGTTGTCTAATTTGTAATGTTGTTAGTTTCATGTTCTTGAAAAATATTCTTGTTCAGACAAAAACAAAAATTTCTGATTGTTTTATCACAATCTGGAGGCCTATCAGGACCTGTAAAAATTTCCAACTGCACAGAAACAATATATTTTGTATCTGATTCTGTTATAAATTTCTAACAAAATTTGTTATTTTTATGATAAAATTGTAACACAATTTGATAGTTTTTTGTTTCCAGTAGTGTAATTTTTGATAGAAATTTAGATATTTTATCAACATCCTACCCAGCAACTCCTATCCCTACCTCCCCGCGGTGCTGGCCGGGATACGAGCAACCTTAGGGAAGATCGGGTAACCAACCCCGGTGGGAACTATGGTTGTATACTGACAGGGAAGGGGGGGTTTGCTCCTCTCCGGAGGTGCAAATCTTATTGAGCGTCTGTTCTCCATGTTAGGGGCGGCTGATCATCGTCCGAGTGCCAGCGAGGGACTCTAAGTGAAACTGTGCACCATGGTCCACCGGAAATAAGGAGGAATGGTCCTCCGGAAATTTAGGGGGTTTGGTGTCAGGCCCTGCAAGCCAGCCTTTAAAAAATCTTAAGCAACGAACAATCAACAAGAGAGTACGGACCGGAACCATCGGCGAAGACCACTGCGACGAAAAGGGACTAGCGATTGGAAACTCGGTTCGTGGAACTGCAAATCTCTCAACTTCATCGGGAGAAACACGCATACTCGCCGATGTGCTCAAGGACCGTGGATTCGGCATCGTAGCGCTGCAGGAGGTTTGTTGGAAGGGATCAATGGTGCAAACGTTTAGAGGTAATCATACCATCTACCAGAGCTGCCGCAACACGCACGAGCTGGGAACAGCTTTCATAGTGATGGGCGACATGCAAAGGCGCGTGATCGGGTGGTGGCCGATCAACGAGAGAATGTGCAGGTTGAGGATCAAAGGCCGGTTCTTCAACTTCAGCATAATCAACGTCCATAGCCCACACTCCGGAAGCACTGATGATTATAAGGACGCTACGCGCAGCTGGAACGTGAGTACGACAGCTGCCCAAGCCACGACGTCAAAATCAGCATAGGAAATTTGAACGCTCAGGTTGGCCAAGAGGAGGAGTTTAGACCGACTATTGGAAAGTTCAGCGCTCACCGGCTGACGAATGAAAACGGCCTACGACTAATTGATTTCGCCGCCTCCAAGAATATGGCCATTCGTAGCACCTACTTCCAACACAGCCTCCCGTATCGGTACACCTGGAGATCACCACTGCAGACAGAATCACAAATCGACCACGTTCTGATTGATGGACGGCACTTCTCCGACATTATCGACGTCAGGACATATCGTGGCGCTTCATTCCGTGCCGATAGTTCGAACGAGCCAGACGTGTGTGCTGTGTCTCATCGCGGGTGTTGTTCGGTAGTGCGAGTCTATTGTGTGGTGCCTACCTACGGATCCAAGGCGATCACTGTCGGCGAGCGAAGTAGCTGCTTCTGGCGACGCCAGTAAAGCAGGTTATTGTTTCTGCTGCTACCTACAGCAGCAGCACAGATAAGTGGCAGATTTTGTTTTATTGTTCTCCCTTTTGGAGCGGGACTGATTTAAATCAATTGAATTAGTTTTTTTTCATTATTTTTTCTGATTTGCTAATAGTTTTAAGTTAGTATAAGACAGAATTGTCCTTCCACCTCTCGGGGTGAGAATGGAAGCAGAGACTATGGGAGGTGGTGAGCCACCAAAAGAGGTTCGCACACGGTTTTACCAGGCATCTTCGCCTGGCCCTTGGGTTGTTTACTTTCGGCAGAAAGCGAAAAGCCTAGATTTTCTCGGCATCAAACGAGACTTGACGCGTCGTTTTACGAAGCTTGAATTCAATCAAATCAACAGAAACAAGCTACGCATCACCGCACCTACATACCAGGTGGCGAATGAAATTGCTGGCGACAGGGCGTACAATATTGAATATTTAGTTTATGTCCCCTCGCGAGAGGTCGAAATTGAAGGTGTGATCAACGCAGCGAGCTTAACTTGCAAGGATGTACTTGCAGGAAAAGGTCGCTTAAAGAATGCCCTGCAATCTACCGTGGATATCCTGGACTGCAAGGAATTGCATTCAGCAACCACAGTAGATGGTAAAAAAGTATATGCTAAGTCAGGCTCGCTTCGGGTGACGTTCGCCGGTTCGATGCTCCCAAAATATGTAGATATCGAGAATATGTTGTTTCCGGTGCGTTTGTTTGTACCAAGGGTATTTAATTGTACCAACTGCAAACAATTAGGTCACACTGCCGAGTTTTGTGACAACAAACCACTTTGTGGTAAATGTTTCCAAAGACATCGGGAGGATACCTGCCAGCAACAAGCCACAAAATGTGCTTATTGTGGTTTGGATCCTGCCCATGGTTTGCAAGATTGCCCGGTGTACAAAAGACGCACCCAAAAGTGAAGCGCTCGTTGGTACAGCGCTCCAAGCAGTCTTACGCGGAGATGGTTAAAGCGCAAGACACATCCGCCACTGCCACCGCAAAGACTGCTTTTTCAGCTGCCGTTCAAGTAAGTGACTATTATGATTCCATCTCCATTGATGAATCGGACTCTGACGCAGCCGACATGGATGATTCTTCGGAGGTACACGCGCCCGAAAAGAGGAAGCAACCGTCTTCCCTGGGATCGCGCCGAAAGAAAACAAAAGTCATCCATAAAGGCTTGGCAAAAGCTGAAGGTAATGGGGATTATTTAAAATCCCGAAGCAACCAGTCTTCACTGCAGATCCCTGCTGCTCCAAGACATTCCGCCATTGCCTAAAAACCGATGTTCCTAAGAAACATCCGGCTAGGATTATCAATGAAAAGGAAAATGCTACTCGCACTTCCGAAAGAGAATCTCGTCCAAGCGAGGATTGATATCCTTTAAGGACCTCGTGGACCGCTTTTGAATCTTTTCAATATTCCGGATTCATTGAGGCCAATCATTGACCTCTTTATTCCAACAGTAGAAAGTTATCTGAAGCAATTGACTGTTTCATGGCCCCTTCTTGCAGAAATTGTATCTTTCGATGGATAATACGGCCATACAAGATACAATCACTGTGCTGCAGTGGAACTGTCATAGTCTAAAAATAAATTGGACGTGTTCAAGTTTTTGATTCGCAATTCCGATTGTGATGTATTTGCTCTCTGTGAAACATGGCTTTCTTCTGAAGATGAAATCAACTTCCACGATTTTAACATTATTCGCCAAGATCGGGATGATCATTATGGTGGCGTTCTTTTGGGGATCAAAAAAATGCTACTCCTTCTACAGAATTCCCATTCCGACTGTTCCCGGCTTAGAAATCGTCGCATGCCAAGTAAATGTGAAGAATAAAGACCTTTGCATAGCTTCAGTGTACATTCCTCCAAATGCCTCTATTAATCGTCGACATTGGAGCGCAGTCTCCCTTCTATCATCTCCAATATTGATATTGGGTGATACGAACGCACATGGTATTGGATGGGGCGAAACGTATGACGATTATAGATATGATTTGTGTGACGATTTCAATTTGAATATTTTGAACACTGGTGAAGTAACTCGAATAGGACCAAATGGTCAACAAAGCCGTATTGATCTATCTTTATGTTCAAATTCACTATCATTAGATTGCACGTGAAAGGTTATTCAAAATCTCCACGGTAGTGACCATATGCCGGTTGCCACCATATTTAAAAGTGGCTATCAAGAATGCGGGCCGGTTAATGTTCCTTTTGATCTCACGAAGAACATTGACTGGCAAAAATTTGCAACGGCGGTAAAAATTGGTATTGAATCAACTGATATTCTTCCGCCACTGGATGAGTATCGATTCCTTACCGAATTGATTCATAAAAGCGCACTGGAAGCTCAGAAACGACGCGTTCCAAGTACATCTGTCATAAGAAGACCAGCCACTCCTGGATGGGATGATGAATGTACTAAGTTGTATTCTGAGAAATCTGATGCCTTCAAGGCCTTTCGTAAACACGGAAGGTCCGAGCTTTTTGAAGAGTATTTGAGGCTTGAAAGAAAGCTCAAAAATCTTCTCAAGGCTAAAAAACGTAGCTACTGGCGACGTTTTGTCGAGGGACTATAGCGAGAAACCTCAATGACAACACTTTGGAAAACGGCCCGCAACATGCGGAACCGCATTTCCACCAACGAGAGTGAAGAATACTCCAATCGATGGATATTCAATTTCGCAAAAAAGGTCTGTCCAGATTCCGTACCAGCAGAACCGCTATTTCGAGAATCAGTCACTGATCCGGGTTCTTTGGATGGGCCATTCTCAATGCTGGAACTTTCTATGTCTCTTCTTTCATCGAATAACTCTGCTCCGGGATGCGATAACATCAAATTCAATCTTCTTAAAAATCTCCCAGATATCGCAAAAAGACGGTTACTTGACCTGTACAACTGTTTCATGGAGTACAACATCGTACCACCAGAATGGCGACAGGTAAAAGTAATAGCTATTCAAAAGCCTGGGAAACCAGCGTCTGATTACAATTCCTACCGACCGATTGCCATGCTTTCATGCATGAGAAAATTATTGGAAAAAATGATCCTTTCAAGAATCGACCAATGGGTTGAACAAAATGCATTACTCTCAAATACTCAGTTTGGATTTCGTAAAGGTAAAGGAACAAATGATTGTCTAGCGTTGCTCTCTTCAGATATACAGCTGGCCTTTGCGCACAAGGAGCAATTGGCTTCAGTATTCTTGGATATTAAGGGCGCTTTTGATTCAGTTTCCATAAAAGTGCTGTCAGACAATCTGCACAGTAATGGATTGCCCGTTATTTTGAATAATTTCTTGTACAATTTGTTGTCAGAAAAACAAATGAATTTTACACTCGGCACTCTGACAACTTCCAGAAATAGCTACATGGGTCTTCCCCAAGGTTCATGTTTAAGTCCCTTGCTTTATAATTTCTATGTTAAAGATATTGACAATTGTTTGGAAGGACAATGCACGCTCAGACAACTTGCAGATGATGCCGTGGTCTCTCTAAGAGGTCCAAGTGCAGCTGTCTTGCAAGGACCATTGCAAAGTACCCTGGATAATCTGACTGTTTGGGCCAGACATTTGGGGATCGAGTTTTCACCGCAAAAAACTCAGTTGGTTGTGTTTACTAAGAAGCGGTATCCTGCTCAACTGAAACTAAAGCTGTTGAATGATGACATCAACCAATCTTTATCTTCTAAATACCTTGGGGTCGTGTTTGATTCTAAATGCACCTGGAGACTTCATATTGAGTATTTGATAGAGAAATGCCGGAAAAGGATCCATTTTCTACGTTCTATCTCCGGAACATGGTGGGGTGCTCACCCGGAAGACCTCATCAAACTCTATAGAACGACTATTCTCTCTGTTTTAGAGTATGGCTCCTTCTGCTTCCTCTCAGCAGCTGATTGCCACCTAATTAAATTGGAACGAATTCAATATCGTTGTTTGCGTATTGCCCTTGGCTGTATGCATTCAACGCATAACATGAGCCTGGAGGTGCTTGCTGGAGTCACTCCTTTAAAGCACCGTTACTGGGAGCTCTCATTAAGAATACTAATCAAATGTGGAACAAGTAACACACTTGTCTTACACAACTTCGATAATATGCTTGAACTGGTTCATCGGTCAAGATTCTTAAGAGTTTATCTCAACTACATATCGTCCGATCTTTTGTCTTCCATGTTATACTCACCCTAGAGTTGACTTCACCCCTGACAGTTTATCAATTGAATACAATCAGTCCATGAAAAATGTTATTCAAGGAATACCAGATCATCTTCGAAATCTTTCAATTCCTCCATTTTTTCAGAAAATATGAACATGTCAATTGCAACAACAGATATTTCACTGATGGTTCTCGCATTAACGGATCCACTGGCTTCGGTGTTTTCAATGTAACTTCAACCACCTTCCGAAAACTTCAGGAACCGTGTTCGGTTTATGTTGCTGAGCTGGCAGCAATTAACTTCGCTTTGGGGATAATTTCCAATCAGCCCGTAGACCATTATTTCATCTTCTCGGATAGTCTTAGTTCTATCGAGGCACTCCGGTCGATGAAACCTGTTAAGCACGCATCTTACTTTCTTACAAACATAAGAGAGCAGATGCGTGTTTTGATCGAAAGATCATTCAAGATTACCTTTGTTTGGGTCCCTTCTCACTGCTCAATCTACGGCAATGAGAAGGCAGACTCGCTGGCAAAGGTGGGCGCACAGGAAGGTGAGGTTTATGATAGACAATTCTCGAGCAACGAGTTTTTCCCATTAGTCCGTCAGAGTACTCTTCAAAGTTGGCAAGTTGGACACACAACGAACTTGGACGGTGGCTATTTTCTATAGTTCCAAAAGTTTCTGGGCGAGCGTGGTTCAGAGGTGAGGACTTAAGTCGAGGCTTCATTCGCGTGATGTCGAGACTTATGTCTAATCACTATTCACTAAACGCACATCTGTACAGAATAAACCTTGTCGATAGCAACTTATGTAGGTGCGGAGCCGGTTATGATGACATCGATCACGTAGTTTGGTTCTGCTCGGAAAACGACGTCTCCAGAGAGCAATTATTGGATACCCTAGTGGCCCGAGGTAAACAACCCTTCCAGGAGATAAGAGGTGTTTTGGGGGATCGTGATGTGGTCTATATGCAAGCCGTTTATAGTTTTCTTTGTTCCTCTGACATAAAAGTCTAATACTTTTGTTTTTTTTTTCTCTTTTTCAAAGTTTTTTTTGTTTTGTCTCTGTCTGTCTGTCCCGTAGAGCGCCGTAGCTCTGGCCGTCCGGAAGATGCTCCCATTCGAACCATTCTTCGAGCACGACGACACACCACATCGTCCCCGACGCCAAATGACCGGATGAGCTGCTGAAATTCCTTGATTATGATGATTCCCTGATTCCCGAATCCTAATCCCCGTCCATCCTTAAACATTGTAAACCTAACCTCGAGTCACCACGAGTACGTTGGCTTATTTCCCTGTCTTACTAATTTAATAATAAGATTATGTCGATTGTACATATCTCAAAGAAACGTGGCTCCGTAAAGTGTTATACACGCCTGAGCCTACCAAATAAACGAAATTGGAAAAAAAAAATATCGTGGCGCTAACATCGACTCTGACCACTATCTGGTGATGGTTAAACTGCGCCCAAAACTATCCGTCATCAACAATGTTCGGTACCGACGACCGCCGCGGTACGACCTAGAGCGACTGAAGCAACCTGATGTCGCCACTGCATACGCGCAGCATCTCGAGGCAGCGTTGCCGGAAGAGGGTGAGCTCGATGGGGCCTCTGTTGAGGACTGCTGGAATACAGTCAAAGCAGCCATTAACGACGCAGCGGAGAACAACGTTGGGTATATGGGTCGAAGTCGACGGAACGATTGGTTCGACGAAGAGTGCAGACAGATTCTGGAGGAGAATGACGCAGCGCGGGCGGTCGCGCTGCAGCAAGGTACACGGCAGAACGTAGAACGTTAAAGACGGAAGCGGAGACAGCAGACCCGCCTTTTTCAGGAGAAGAAACGCCGCCTGGAAGAAGCGGAGTGCGAGGAGATGGAACAGCTGTGCCGTTCTCAAGATACACGCAAGTTCTATCAGAAGCTCAACGCATCCCGCAAAGGCTTCGTGCCGCGAGCCGAAATGTGCCGGGATAAGGATGGGAGCATCTTGACGGACGAACGTGTGGTGATCGAAAGGTGGAAGCAGCACTACGAGGAACATCTGAATGGCGCTGAGAGTACAGGCAGTGAAAGTCAAGGCAGCGGAGGAGATGACTACGTCAGTTCAGCGGACGATGGAAGCCAACCAGCCCCCACCTTGAGGGAAGTTAAGGATGCCATTCAACAGCTAAAGACCAATAAAGCAGCTGGTAAGGATGGTATCGGAGCTGAGCTCATCAAGATGGGCCCGGAAAAGCTGGCCACTTGCCTGCACAAACTGATAGTCAGAATCTGGGAAAACGAACAGCTACCGGAGGAGTGGAAGGAAGGGGTTATATGCCCCATCAGTGGTGCGAATTCTCAATCTCAGTGACTGAAATTTGTTGGATATTGATACCATTTCCTCTTCACACTCACTTCCTAGCAGTGAAAACTGAAAATGATTAGCAGCAACAATCAAAGATAAAGTAAACAAAAGACCTCTTCTCATTGCACACGCAGCCCGCACTGACAGTCTATTCAGTTCACTCGCTGCTGTGTGAATGCGACGGCCCTATATAAATGCATGGGTTAATACTATCACTTGAAAGACAGTGACAGGAAATTTGTGCCGACTGATCATCAGCTTCAGCCCGCTGTTGGCAAACCGAGTTTGCTACGCTACTCCTGCTTTGTCGTTCTGACTGAAAGGCACCGTCATAGGCAAAGAGGAGCAAAGAAAAATACAAAACAAAAGAATCACACTCAGTAGGCATTGTTGATAAATTGCACCACTGCGAGCGATAACCATCCTTAATGCCGCCTACAAAGTGATATCCCAGATCATCTTCCGTCGTCTGTCACCATTAGTGAACGAGTTCGTGGGAAGTTATCAAACCGGCTTCGTTGACGGCCGCTCGACAACGGATCAGATCTTTACTGTACGGCAAATCCTTCAAAAATGCCGTGAATACCAGGTCCCAACCCAACGCACCATCTGTTGATTTCAAGGCGGCATACGACAGTATAGACCGCGTAGAGCTATGGAAAATTATGGACGAGAACAGCTTCCCTGGGAAGCTTACCAGACTGATCAAAGCAACGGTGGATGGTGTGCAAAACTGTGTGAAGATTTCGGGCGAACACTCCAGTTCGTTCGAATCGCGCCGGGGACTAAGACAAGGTGATGGACTTTCGTGCCTGTTGTTCAACATTGCGCTAGAAGGTGTCATGCGGAGAGCCGGGTGTAACAGCCGGGGTACGATTTTCAACAGATCCAGTCAATTTATTTGCTTCGCGGATGACATGGACATTGTCGGCCGAACATTTGCAAAGGTGGCAGAACTGTACACCCGCCTGAAACGTGAAGCAACAAAACTTGGACTGGTGGTGAATGCGTCAAAGACAAAGTACATGCTTGTGGGCGGAACCGAGCGCGACAGGGCCCGCCTGGGAAGCAGTGTTACGATAGACGGGGATACCTTCGAGGTGGTCGAGGAATTCGTCTACCTCGGATCCTTGCTAACGGCTGACAACAACGTTAGTCGTGAAATACGAAGGCGCATCATCAGTGGAAGTCGGGCCTACTACGGGCTCCAGAAGAAACTGCGGTCGAAAAAGATTCGCTACCGCACCAAATGTGTCATGTACAAGACGCTTATAAGGCGGTTGTCCTCTACGGACATGAAACATGGACAGTGCTCGAGGAGGACTTGCAAGCACTCGGAGTATTCGAGAGACGGGTGCTTAGGACCATCTTTGGCGGTGTGCAAGAAGACGGTGTGTGGCGGCGAAGAATGAACCATGAGCTCGACCAACTCTACGGCGAACCCAGTATCCAGAAGGTAGCTAAAGCCGGAAGGGTACGATGGGCAGGACATGTTGCAAGAATGCCGGACAGCAACCCTGCAAAGATGGTGTTCGCTTCCGATCCGGCAGGTACGAGACGGCGTGGAGCGCAGCGAGCGAGATGGGCAGACCAGGTGCAGAACGACTTGGCGAGCGTGGGGCGTATCCGAGGATGGAGAGATGCGGCCTCGAACCGTGTATTGTGGCGTCAAATTGTTGATTCAGTGTTATCTGTTTAGATGTTAACTAAATAAATGATGAACAACATCCTACACCATGTTTATAACAAATTTAACATGTTTATAACAAATAATAACATATGTTGATATAATTTTGATATGACCTTCTAGTCGGGTTAACCCTCAAACTGCCGGGACGAATCATGATAACTTAAAACAGCCCGTTCTCGGTCAATTTTTAATTAAAATGCAAGTGGTTTCAACTGAAACCCAGGAGAATAGTAGTTCCAGAAAGTAAAATGGATAAATTCTCAGGATGGCCCTCCCTCTTTTAGAGGGGGAGTTTTGAAGTGTGGCATGAGTCATTTTTCGAGCACATGCTCAGTATTTTGAAATGTTTGGCGTCATAACAGGTGTTTTAGTATGAGTAGGTATGAGTAATTAATATTCAATTTGAATGGTTGACAACAATAGCCAAATAGACATAAACTAGTCTCTGGATGATCACCGATCAGGTTCTATAAACCCGGAACATCAGGTATAAAAGGCCAACATAGAATTACAGAATAATTCGGTCTTCCTACACCACAAACTTCTCAGAAGTAATTTAGTAATTTAGAAAACGCTAAAGTTTCTTGGTAGGGTGAAATTTGTAATGCAGTGGTGGCCAACAGGTTCTGAAAACCCGGATTTTTTGGGAACAAAAGGTCAACATAAAACATCAAAACAAGTCAGTCTTCCGACGCCTCCAACTTCTCAGAATCTCATTAGTAACACCGCCATGGTTTCCGGAACCTGTTTCGTGGCCGTCGCATGGTCTGTTTTACCCTACCAAGAAACTATGGCGTTTTCTAGATTACTCATGTGATTCTGAGAAACTTGAAGTGTCGGAAGACTAATTTGTTTTGTAGTTTTATGTTGGCCTTTTAAACCGGAGAATCCGGGTTTCCGGAACCTGTTCTGTAGCCATTTTGTATGACCATTGGCCAATTTTACCCTACCCAGAAACTACGACGTTTTCTAAATTACTCGTGAGATTCTGAGAAGTTTGAGGTGTCGAAAGACCGATTTACTCCGTGGTCCGATGGCCTTTTATACCGGATATTCCGGATTTCTGCAAACTGATCGGTGCTCATGCAGAGGCCAATTTATAACTATTTGGCTATTGTTGTCAACCATTCACATTGGCCAATAATGACTCTTACTAAACACCTGTTATGACGCCAAAAATTTCAAAATACTGGGCATGTGCTCAAAAAATGACTTATGCCACACTTCAAAACTCCCCCTCTTGAATAGGAAGGGCCATCCTGATTATTTTTACCCGTCTTACTTTTTGGAATTACTATTCCCCTTGGTCCCAGTTGAAACCGCTTGCATTTTAGTTGAAAATTGGCCGAGATCGAGCTGTTTTAAGATGTCAAGATTCGTCGCGGCAGTTTTAGGGTTTAACAATAGCGAAATGAAGGATCTAGAAAAATTAACGCTTAAGGCTAGTTAGCCAGAAGGTCACTCTGGATTTCTTTATGCCTGTTTCCACTTAAACTTATGCGCTCGGTGCTATTAACTATAAGCTTTAAACTGTGGTTTGTTGAAGCTAGGTTCAATGTAAGCAGAATGGTCCAGGGGATCGAGAATCCAAATATATTTGCAAGGCAAATTGCAGATCGTTTTAAAAAACTAACAAATACCATAAATTTAACGATCTAAAACGAACACATTTTCCAGTTTTATTATGTAGCAAATATGATTGATATCCACTTGTAAAATCATTTAGGAATCTTTTAATCCAAATTATTTGAGTTTAAAAACAATTCTTGGATCCCTGTGCTGTTGTTATATTGAAATTGAATTACAGTGATTGTTCGGTGATTAGGGCACGACCTCACCCCAATTATCAAATGCCGTTTGCTAAATGGGGCATTCTGACAAGCGACCATGTTGCTTACTTTTTGCAATAAAGGAAAAATTTGCATGCCAAAAAGTATCAATCCCGTCAAACACGGAAACAAAACGTCAACGCGGTTGACATAGCAACCCCCAACTAAAATGTGCCCCAACTAGAAAAAAAAAATAGCGAACTGTAAAAGCTTTGTTAGTCGAAATAACTTTCTACCATCAAAACCGCTGTTTTCACATACTAAGCTTTTAGGAAAAGGTTCAAACTCATATAAAACATTCTCCGAAATGCTGTTGAATTTGTTTAAATATATGTAGTTTTAATTATAAATATTATTTCATGCAAACATTTCGTAACTCACCGCTTAGTTGTTAACTTCATATAAAAGTCAATCGTCACTACAGCAGTGTTAATGCTATAATCACTCCAATTCACCGAGTCTTCACGCACGAGCAAATTTATTTGAGATTATAAAGGAAAGAATTGAGCACGAGTTTCTCATGCAAAACCACCTAGTGAGTCAATTGGACGATAAAGTTGAGTCAAATACGAGACATTGTAGAAGGCCTTATTGCTGAGGTCGAAATACGTATCTGTCAAAAGTACAATAAAGTAAGTGGAATTAAATGGAATAGTACAAACTTGTCTTATGACAAGTGAATGCTAATTTGTTCAGACCCAAATATCTTGATAATATCTATGGTAATACTGGCTATTAGGTATTGGCGAAAATAGGCAACGCATTTTATTTTTCCTTTATAATAAATGTCAATGCTCTGATGAACTTGATATTTCTTTTAGAAACTGGAGTCCTTTTAGTAGGAAAAAATCACTAAATGTTGATACTTTCTCTCGATATTTACCAAATTTCTTCTCTCATTCTGACTTTTGAAAATTTTTTGGCGCTGAAAAAAAGTGTTGTCGATTGGTGAGAAAATCTTGCAAATCGGTCCATCCGATCGTGAGTTATATTGCCTCAAAGGATATGCAAACTCATTTTTACATATAGAGATCTTGAAAATTAGAAGCAACGGCCAAGTTATTCTCGAAATATAATTTTTCAAAAAATGAAAGCCTTGAATTGCCATTCATACACCAAGGTGAGCAACCATGCGTCTCCATGCAGGTGTATAAATTTTGGTAATGTACTGTAAACCTTACCTTATATACAATGAATCAGACTTTAATTTAAAAAAGAAATTTTCCAGTCTTAGGAACGGCTTGGTAGAATTGAAACCACCGCAATAGAAATCAAGGAAAACAAATTGTTCTATAATTTTTCCATATGGCTGTCATAGAGTTTTTATTCATTCCATGTAAGTAGCACTCTTTAACATTCATTTCATGGAAATCGGTCACGGCAATGGTCAACTATTACAAGAAAGTAAGAGATCTTACGCTAAAATCTATTCAAATAATCATAAATCATGGAAATGTTGAATTTTTGAGCTGGATGAATGTCAGCCCCAAATGTAGTGTAGAATTTACAGAGAAAGAGTCTCCAACGGTTCCTGGATCGAACCTAGTAATGAGTGTATAGTTTATACTAAAGTAAACATTATATTTACCATAATGAGCTAAATTAAATTATTGACCCAACCATAATGTTTGCCGTGGATACATCCGATAATAATGGAAACACTCATTACATCAATAAAAACGCAGGGACCACAAAAACCGCATCAATTACGCGATGGAAATGGTTGCATGCTTCTTATTGGTTCTGCTAACTCAACTGTTCTACCTTTATTGACCAGAAAACCACTTTTCCCCCTATATTGAATCATTACAGCTTCACAACAAATGTGCCTCTCTAGTGAAAGCGGAATGCTCGTTGGGTGAATTCGCCAACATGGTGCTACCTCCTACAGTCATCTGTCCTGCGGTGCTCGACCGACAAAAGTCCATCAATTATGCGACTAGTCGGGGCAAGGTGGAAAAGCCTAATTGATTTGTTAGAAGAATAAAGAAGCAAATTAAGTATTTTGTCTTTCAGAATGTCCCTTCAACGATCCACTTTCAAATAACCGCCACCGAAAAAATCTGCCCTCTGTTGGTGTTCATCAATCCGAAAAGTGGAGGACGTCAAGGGGATCGAATCCTTCGGAAGTTTCAGTACCTGTTGAACCCGCGGCAAGTGTACGACCTGTCCAAAGGTGGACCGCTGGAAGGACTGACGATGTTCAAGGACGTTCCCAACTTTATGGTGATATGCTGCGGAGGCGATGGCACCGTCGGGTGGGTTTTGGAGGCGATGGATTCAATCGAGCTGCAGTGCCAGCCATCGATAGGGGTCATACCGCTGGGTACCGGAAACGATTTGGCTCGGTGTCTTCGGTGGGGAGGGGGCTACGAGGGCGAAAGTATTCCTAAGATATTGGACAAGATACAGCGCTCGTCGGTGGTGATGCTGGACCGATGGAGCATAGAGGTGAAAAACCACCCGTCGACGGGGGAAGACACGCCACTAATTCCGGCTCATAAGGTACTACAGGTCGTTATTCTCTGCGGTCGCTATCGAAGAAACGCATTAATCATAAGTTTTCTTTGCTTTTTCTTTAATTTCAACAGGTGACTCTTTCGGAGAATGTACAAAAAGTGATAGAACTCTCACATAGGATAATAGTAGAAAAATCTGTGATTCAATCGTACGACGAAACGAAAAATAGTACAAAAACAACTGAAATATCGATAGAGAACACGAAACGAGTCGTTCTGAGTGACAATAACGGCACGGCCACGACGCATCAGCACCAGCAGCACCAGCAGTCGTCCACCATGATGACAACTTCGATGTCTTCCTCCTCGTCGAAGGAAATTACTCAGCAAACAGTCAACACGACCAGCAACGGGGACGTTGGCAAAACCCTGCCGCCGCACTCGGAACCGGTCGTTAATGGCACCAGCAGCCGATGCCAAACGGAAGTCATCAATGGCAACGCTGACGGCGATGATTGCCCCTCCTCGGCCGTCGAAAGTAAAGACGTCGACGATAACGACGATAAGACACGCGCTGCTGCCCTTCAGCACGGCAACCATCACCACAGCCATAACCATTCGGACGCGGTGAACCCGGCGGACGCAGAGCAGCACGAGATTCCTGCCACGCCGACCACCCCGTCGGTTCCAACGGCCAGGGAGAAAGCGGTCGACCTGCCCAAGCTGATGAAGCCGCAAGCCACGGCATCGGAATTCACCGTCCCCTACAATATCGTCAACAACTACTTCTCCGTGGGTGTGGTGAGTACGATTTTATAGTTTCCGCCGTCTGATTGCAACATGTGGCTGTTCGATATTTGTGTGGTGGCTTCTTGTTGCAATTAAAGTGACGAGTTGAAAGGATTGTTGCACAAAGGTGGTACGGAAGAGAATGTTTTCCATGTCTGTTAGAAGATTGCACGGGTTCGGGTTCTTTCTCACACATGTTTGGTTTTGAGAAAATTAAAGAAACACTTTTTGTAAAGAATCTTGAAATTGTAGTAGTCATGCCCATCAAACTATCGGGTTCGATGTCTTCTTCAGGGAAATAAAATTGATTGCTCTTTGTTAAGTATGATGGGTGTTCTGTAACGGTTAAAATCAAATTGTAATGTTATAATGGATTATATGCAACTCATTTAATAATTTAAAAACTTAAAAATTAAAAAATTAAGAGATTAAAATTTTTTAAATGTTTAAGACTTTAGGATTTTGAAATTTTAAAATTTGAAGATTTAAAAATTTCAGAATTTAAAAATTTGAAAATTTAAAAATTTCAAATTTAAAAATTTAAAAATTTAAAAATTTAAAAATTTAGAAATTTAAAATTTTAGAAACTTAAAAATTTAAAAATTTAGAAATTTAAAAATTTAAAAATTTAAAATTCAAAAATTTCAAAATTTCAAAAATTTTAAAATTTCAAAATTTCAAAATTTAGAAATTTAGAAATTTAAAAATTTAAAAATTTAGAAATTTAAAAATTTAAAAATTTGAAGATTTAAAAATTTTAAAATTTTAAAATTTTGAAGGTTCTGCTTTGCTTTGCTTGCAAAGCTTTGAAGCTTTGAAACATATAAAAATTTAAAAATTTAACAATTTAACAATTTAAAAAATTAAAAAATTAGAAAATCAACAATTTAAAAATTTTAAAATTAAAAAACATCAAAATTTAAAAATTAGAAAAATTAGAAATTTAAAAATATAAAAATATAAAAATTAAAAATATAAAAATTTAAAAATTTTAAAAATTTAAAAATTGAAAAATTTAAAAATTTAAAAATTTAAAAATTTAAAATTAGATTTAAAAATTTAAAAACTTGAAAATTTTTATTTAAAAATTTGTAAATTAAAAAACTTAAAAATTTTAAAACTCATAAATTTAAAAATTTTAAGATTTTAAAATCAAAAATTTAAAAATTTAAAATTTTAAAATTAAAAATTTAAAATTTTAAAATTAAAAAAATTAAAAATTTTAAAATTTAGATTTAAAAATTAAAAAACTTGAAAATTTTAATTTTAAAATTTGTAAATTAAAAAACTTGAAAATTTTAAAATTTAAAAATTTAAAAATTTAGAAATTTAGAAATTTAAAAATTTAAAAATTTAGAAATTTTAAAATTTAAAAATTTGAGGATTTAAAAATTTTAAAATTTTAAAATTTTGAAGCTTCTGCTTTGCTTTGCTTGCAAAGCTTTGAAGCTTTGAAACATATAAAAATTTAAAAATTTAACAATTTAACAATTTAAAAAATTAAAAAATTAGAAAATCAAAAATTTTAAAATTAAAAAACTTCAAAATTTAAAAATTAGAAAAATTAGAAATTTAAAAATATAAAAATTTAAAAAATTAAAAATATAAAAATTTAAAAATTTAAAAATTTAAAAATTTAAAAATTTAAAAATTTAAAAATTTAAAAATTTAGATTTAAAAATTAAAAAACTTGAAAATTTGAATTTTAAAATTTAAAAATTTTAAAATTAAAAAACTTCAAAATTTAAAAATTAGAAAAATTAGAAATTTAAAAATATAAAAATTTAAAAAACTAGAAATATAAAAATTTAAAAATTTAAAAATTTAAAAATTTAAAAATTTAAAAATTTAAAAATTTAAAAATTTAAAAATTTTAAAATTTAGATTTAAAAATTAAAAAACTTGAAAATTTGAATTTTAAAATTTGTAAATTAAAAAACTTGAAAATTTTAAAATTTATAAATTTAGAAATTTAAAAATTTTAAGATTTTAAAATTTTAAAATTCAAAAATTTAAAAATTTAAAAATTTAAAAATTTAAAAATTTAAAAATTTGAAAATTTAAAAATTTAAAAATTTAAAAATTTAAAAATTTAAAAATTTAAAAATTTAAAAATTTAAAAATTTAAAAATTTAAAAATTCAAAAGTTTAAAGGTTTAAAAAAAAATTAAAATTAAAAAACTTCAAAATTTAAAAATTAGAAAAATTAGAAATTTAAAAATATAAAAATTTAAAAAATTAAAAATATAAAAATTTAAAAATTTAAAAATTTAAAAATTTTAAAATTTTAAAATTTAGATTTAAAAATTAAAAAACTTGAAAATTTGAATTTTAAAATTTGTAAATTAAAAAACTTGAAAATTTTAAAATTTATAAATTTAAAAATTTAAAAATTTAAAGATTTTAAAATTTTAAAATTCAAAAATTTAAAAATTTAAAAATTTAAAAATTTAAAAATTTAAAAATTTAAAAATTTAAAAATTTAAAAATTTAAAAATTTAAAAATTTAAAAATTTAAAATTTAAAAATTTAAAAATTTAAAAGTTTAAAAATTCAAAAATTTAAAAATTTCAAATTTTTTAAATTTTAAAATTTTAAAGTTCCAAAATTTCAAAATTTTGAAATTTCAAAATTTTAAAATTTTAAAATTTCAAAATTTCCAAATTTTAAAACTTTAAAATTTCAAAATTCAAATCAATTTTTAAAATTCCGCACCTGTTACTTCAAACCTTTTTTCTTTCATATTTTTTTTTCTTTTTTCTTTGGCATTGTACGATAAGCAATAACACCGAAATTGTCTAATAAAAAAAACCGGACCCATTATAGTAGCCTGACAAACCCTTTACGAAATCTAGAGTAGAAAATACAAACCTTCCCAGCGTTTGAATGTGAGAAATGGATGATTTTGACATGAATGCAATTTCCAGCAATGCTTCAAAAGCGTAAATCGATGTTGATTTCGATAATAACTTTTAGGGCAAGATTAAGAATAATTACGGTACTTCATACAGTGGTGACACATTCGGTGAGCAAAAAAAATGCCATCACTTCCTATCCCACCTTGGAACAGGACTCCCCGTTTGCGAGGATCGTTAAAGGATAAGTATCAAGAGAATAGAAAATATGTTTCTGCTCGTTGTGCGGATCGAAACCGTACTTTGCCGTGCATTTTCCATAGAGAACAATAGAACAGGATTCTGTAAATTAGGAAAACATGTTTGTGTTCTGAAAACGAATTGAATTGTATACACTGCATTTTTTTAACGATAGATGCGTTCGTGCAAAAGTAAAATCGAGTATTTTCGAGAAATCGTGTAAAAAAAATCATTGCTATTATAACTGTAACATATTTAAAACCTGGTCTTTTCATCAAAAGATATCCAAATTATTTTATAAAGATTGAATTTTTTCGGCGATATCAGTCTTAATAAGTAGCAAATACTTTGTTTCTCCTACATCCGACGTACTCCTAACCCCTTGAAGAAGGTTAAATAAATTAACCGAAACGTCGGAAGTAGGAGCAACAAAGTATTTGCTACTTATTAAGACTGCTATCGCCGAAAAAAATCAATCTTAATAGCAAAACTTCAGTCGTCAACTCCCAGGTAAATTATTTTATTTACAGAAATGATCATCTTGACAGCGCCTATGGTAGGGTCGCCATTGTCATTAATAGACGTATCAAACATAAATTATATTCTTCGTTTGAAACCAAAGTTTTCGAAACCTTGGGAGTTTCTGTAGAAACAAATTTTAGACAATTCTCTTTTATTGCTGCCTAATCGCATTTCCAGTGCAATGGAGAGCAAAGGAATTTGTTGAGAGCTTATCTTCAAATTCTAACTCACAACAAATCCAAATTTTTCATAACTGGTGACATCAATGTCAAATACCGTTCATGGAATAATGCTCAGAGCAATTCCAATGGTAATATTTTATTTGAAGATTGTTCTGCGGGATATTATACCATTCTATATCCAATTTGTTTTTCTTCCAGTCGAAATCCTTTTACAATTGATTTACTTTTAACGGATTCAAGTCTGCTCTGTGGTCAATTGGTAACTTATGCTGACTTTGACTCTGATCACCTTCCTGTGACGTTTAAAATCTCACAAGAAACCATTAACAATCCAATCAGCTCTACTTTTAATTATCATAGAGCTGATTGGGATTTATATAAAACGTATATCGATAGGAATTTTGATGTCGATATTCCTCTCAATATCAAAAGAGATATTGGTAATGCTCTCGTATCGTTGACAAATTCAATTGACAATTGCATTGCAATTCCTAAATGTGAAATTAAATTCAATTCCATTATTATTGACGACGATCTTCAGCTACTAAACCGTCTTAAAAATGTGAGGTGAAGACAATACCAAAGAACTCGCGATCCCGCGCTGAAAGTTATTTGGCGAGATTTGCAAAATGAAATTAAAAAACGTTTCGCTATTCTGAGAAATACCAACTTTGAGAATAATGTTTCGAAGTTGGATCCCAGTTCGAAACCATTTTGGAAATTATCGAAAATTCTTTTGAAAAAACCTCAAAAGCCAATTCCAGCGCTTAAAGAGGAAAATAAAATTTTATTAACAAATGGCAAAAAGGCTCAAAAACTTGCTCAGCAGTTCGAGAGTGCCCATAATTTTAGTCTAGCTCTCACTAGTCCAATTGAGGATCAGGTTACACGGAGTTTCGAAGACATTCTCAATCAAGAGAATGTTTTTGACCCTTCGTTGGGAACTGATTTGGATGAAGTGAGATCTAACTATTACTAGAAAATTAAAAAATATGAAAGCCCCGGGTGATGATGGTATTTTCTATATATTTATCAAAAAACTTCCTAAGAGCTCTTTATCCTTTTTAATAAATTAATTTAACAAATGTTTTCAATTGTCATACTTGCCAGATAAAAGGAAAAACGCCAAGTTGTTCCAACTTTGAAGCCGGAAAATATATATCCTAAAGGACATGTTTCACATTTGAACCAAACCAATAGTTTTCTGGTTACTCTGTCGATCTTCAGGCTTGACTTCATGGATTCCATTAGCATATCTGTTTGTAGATCTCTGGTTACGCAAATAGACCTTCAATAATGACTTCAGGGTTTTCTGGGATGACCATGCTTGTATATCGTGAATGCATTCTATTCTATGGGCTACAAAGCGTATATTCCATATTTGAAACTTGCCAGAAGATCTCTGAATTTGCGTTGAGGCTCTTCCTGACTTTAGAGATTTCTTGGACGTCCATACCCACATGTCATTAACGTATTCTATTCTATATACCACAAAGGAAGTTCCATTTTTGAAACTGATCAATATACAATACAGGGGTTAGGCAAAATGATTGAGATAGGCCAAATTTGGCCCAACTTCAAATCCTTATAATTTTTTGAAAAATTGATGAAATTGGACAAAACCAGAAGCATTCGACGGCAAATTTAGTCAAGATTTAGGAACATGCACGATTACGGATACTGGCCACCGGACACCGAAGATGTTCCGGATTTTCGGAGGCCATGTCAAAAACACATTTTTTCTGCCGCTCGTATTTTTGTGTGGTTTGAAGTTCCATCGATGAACACTTTTTTCCTAGAAACTAGTAACTAGATCTTATTGAAAATTGAATGCGGGTGGTTGCGCTAAGATCCGTTGAAAAACATCCGAGATATGGCCATTTCAGTAAACCTGGTTCCGGATACTATGGTCAATTATGTATACCCTTCCAATCACGTATATATTATCCGGTACCATATCAATATTTGTATCAAACTTCAAGATTTTTCATGGAGATGCTTCAGGAAGCGTATTCAGGATGATCAGTTGCTCTGACCACTCTGTAGTAGGTGCAAGGTGCCCCGGGGGAAGTGGCCAATTTGAAAAACGTTCAGAACCCTATCAATATGGGTATCAAACTCCAAGATTTTTCATGGAGATGCTTCAGGAAGCATATTCAGGACGATCAGTTACCCTGACCACTCTGTAGTAGGTTCCAGGTGCCCCGGGGAACTGGTCAATTTGAAAAACGTTCAGAACCCTATCAATATGGGTATCAAACTTCAAGATTTTTCATGGAGATGCTTCAGGAAGCATATTCAGGATGATCAGTTGCCCTGACCACTCTGTAGTAGGTTCCAGGTGCCCCGGGGGAAGTGGCCAATTTGAAAAACGTCCAGAACCCTATCAATATGGGTATCAAACTTCAAGATTTTTCGAGGTGATACTTTTAAATGTATTTTAGAACCAGCAGCTGTCATGACCACTCTGTAGTAGGTTCCAGGTGTCCTGGGGAAGTGGCCAATTTGCAAAATGTTCGAAACCATATCAAAATGAGTATCAAACTTCAAGGTTTTTCATGGAGATGATTTTGGACTCTCCTGTCGAATAGAGTTCGCCGCAGCACGAAGTTGACCATCTACAAAACGCTAATTAGACTGATCGGCCTCTATGGCCACGAAAGTTGGATGTTGCTGGCGAAGCACCAACGCGCCCTTGGAGTTTCCGAATGGAAGGTGTTGCGGACCATCTATGGTGGGGTGCAGATGGAAGACAATGGAGGTGGTGGTGGAGGTCAATGAACCACGAGTTGTAACTGTTAGGAGAACTACCCACACGGTACAATTTTGGCGGTTACAGTGGGCCGGGCAAGAAGCCAGAATGTCAGACGATAACCCGATTGAGATGATGCTTCGATAATAATCCGACCGGTACAAGAAGAAGAGGCGTGCAGCGGTCACGGTGGATCGACCAAGTGGAACGCGACCTGCGGATCTTTCGCAAAAATGAAAAACAGACGTCATTCAGGATTTGTCATCATATCAACAAATACCTTGTCTTCCAAAATAATTTGATAATCGGCAGGCTTCACTTTGCCCTTTGGTGCCATAATAGGACCATGGCCATGTCAAGATATAGCACCCCACACAATTGCTAAGTCATGCTCGCGACCTGCTGCCATTGATGGCAGGCCATCTTACACTTGGTCGATCCACCGTGACCGCATCGCGCCTCTTCTTCTTGTACTGGTCGGATCATTATCGAGCACCATCTCAATCGGGTTGTCGTCTGAATTTCTGGCTATATGTCCGGCCCACCGTAACCGCACATAACATAAGTGGATCTTCGAACAAAATCCAATCCAAAAATTGACCCCCTTTTGATGAGCCAAAACTGTTATAATTGGGAACGGGAACATCGTTCTGTCATTTTCAAGTGTAAACAAATACCATATGATCAGAAAATTATAACACTTTTTTCCAAGACTACAATGAGCAAGATCTGTAGCCGAAGTATAATGATATTTATTTTTCTATCATTAATTTTTTGCATTGTTTTTAAAAATGACGGATTGCATCCAAAAAAAGGTCTCTCCTATGCTGTTACTAACCAATTTATATTTGATGAAATCTAATTTGATTTATTTGTAGAGTAAACTTATATTTTAAGGCGATTTTTGATGAAATGTTCGTCTTTTATCCATTTTAGCTTATTTATCATGCGAAAATAAAATTCGTCTGAAATTGATATAATATTTTTGAGTCAGCATGGTAAAAATGTAGATTTTAATCAACATATGTAGAAAAGTATATTCCTTAGAACAGTTCTACGTTGGGAACGAATCTTCATATATCCAGTCTTCGGTTTTTTCGAAAGGATGACGAGGGATACACCAATGTTTGTCTACGATGCGCAACAATCGCCAAATAGATAGATTAGAGCATTATAGCAACATTATAAATTATCAATCGTACGAAAGTAAGCTCGCTTCCCAACAAGCATTGGAGGCTGATGAAGAGCTTATTTCGCCACAATTTGGCTTGCTCGGCTAAAAAACTAGCTTATTCAACATAAATTGTTAGTTGGGTTATCATAATGCAGGAGAGCATCGCAACTGTCAGGATTCAACATTGAAATCAAAAATGCCATGAAGCACGTAATCTGAATGTACGATATAAATGTTATCTCTTTTCATGGCATCCCAGCAAACCAGTAGTCGTATAAGGATGTAAGATTGAAATTATGTAAATATCCAGATGAAGTTAGAATCGTATAGCACGCAATATAAAATTATTAAAAATTGTATAAGATACCAAGTTGCGATTTTATTATGATCTTCATGAAGAAATTATATTTGAGTTCATTGGATGTCAAGATGAAGTTATTTAACTCCTTACATAAATGAAGTTATAAAGAAGGGTATTGCGAATCATTTTTAATCATATCACGTAACATATCAAGTAGATTAGTATCAAAGTGTATATATTCCATGATTGAGGTGTTTTTCACGAAAAGAAATTGTCATGTAGGTATATGAAAGATTTTTGCACAGAACAATAAATAGTGCGGAGTTGTTCCACTCTAAATACCAATAGTACATGCAAGAAGTCCTAAACAATTACAAAAATATCCTAATTAAATTGCATAAAGGTTATATAATATAAATTATATGTGAACCACTAAAAATACATTGTAAATGAAGTCATATAGGATCAGATTAAGTTACAAAACCACAGTTTATAATGTGATGTGCAGTTTTTTGTTCGCAATATATGTGTTCCTGTGGCTTTGAGGATTGTTGAAGGACTAGCATCTCGAAAGTCTTCGAATCAAAACTGGGTATGTTCATGATTTCAAAATTTGTGGATGAAGAATAATTAGAAGAGAACTTCAAAAAACGTTATGAAATGTATCAAGGACCCGCGAATTTTTTTGTTCGTTTCGTTTTTTACCTTACATCGTTGAAAAACATGCAAATATAGCAAAACATATTTTTTATGTATGGCTACTTTTAAGTTGTTAAAATTACGATGTTGAGTCATAAATTGATGCATACGAAGTCATAAAAAACGATAAATGTAGTTATAAACGAAGTTGTATAAAGGATCTTTTCACTTCATATGAAATCATATAAGCAAGAATAATTATTCCGCACGTACGTATATAGCCTCCAAATTTGTACGTATATGTGGAATCTTTGCATTTTATATGATCTTTTTTTACCAGATAAGTATCCTATTAGCAGGATTGCAAATGAGTTATATGAACATAATTGTTGGCTGGGATTCTTTTCATTATTAGAACATTGCTTTTGGGTTGATAGTATTCCGAATACTCTTTACCAAAAGTAAAGCAACTTCAACGACATGTAAAAAGGAAACAGAAAACACCAAAACTGTGCATTGAATATTTAACTGAGAGTAAATCTAGGTGAGGCATCACCTTTTTAAAAATCGATATTTCTTCAAAATAATCCGATAAATGAAACTCTGCTTGTTGTTATTGATAGTTTAAGGAAACATAGTGTAAAAGACTTTTGAAAGACAAAAAGTCAGTTACATACATGTTAGAAAAAAGTCAAATTTGGGTGCGATGCCACACTGCCAAAAATATCTATATAAGATATATGTGTCACCGTTATAAATTTTTGCAATAGCTCCAACCTAATATAATCAATATAGAACCAAACATAAATAAAAAAATTGCTAATTCGAGACCACACATAAAGTTTATTTGGACATATTTTATTAGTAGTTCGCGTGGAGAATGATTATGTGTGCGCTAAATTTCAACCAAACACCAAACAAATTCATCGTTTACTAGTTAACAGCCCGAGCGCGGCGTAAGAATGGATTTTTTTCGAGTTTGTCGAATCAATGTCAATACAATATCAAATCAGTTACATACCTTTAACTCCTTTCTTTTCTTCTTTAATATTGTTTACCCCAATCTCCAATTAATTATAAAAAAAACAATTTCAGCTCCTGAACACCCAACGCCACTAGGGAAAATCTTTTTTATAATTCCAACGCGAATCGTATTCAGATATACAATATAAGTCGCGTGACCCCTTGTTAGATCAAATACTGTTATACTATCTTTTGACGTTTCGATGTTCCGTATAACAAATAAAAAGTGTTATAAGGGTACAACTTTTGCTGCCCGAGTTACACATATGTTATGTGGTAACCGCCATTTGTACCATTGTTTGTATTTGTAAATTGTACCGTGTGGTAGTTCTCCTAACAGTTACAACTCGTGGTTCATTGGCCTCCACCACCACCTCCATTGGCTTCCATCTGCACCCCACCATAAATAGTCCGCAACACCTTCCATTCGGAAACTCCAAGGGCGCGTTGGTCCTTCGCCAGCAACATCCAACTTTCGTGGCCATAGAGGCCGACCAGTCTAATGAGCGTTTTGTAGATGGTCAACTTCGTGCGGCGGCGAACTCTATTCGACAGGAGAGTCCAAAAGCATCTCCATGACAAACCTTGAACTTTGATAATGAGTATTGAGTATTTGATATGGTTTCGAACATTTTGCAAATTGGTCACTTCCCCAAGACACCTGGAACCTACTACAGAGTGGTCATGACAGCTGCTGGTTCTAAAATGCATTTAGAAGTATCACCTCGAAAAATCTTGAAGTTTGATACCCATATTGATATGGTTCTGAACGTTTTTCAAATTGGCCACTTCCTCCGGGGCACCTGGAACCTACTACAGAGTGGTCAGAGAAACTGATCATCCTGAATATGCTTCCTGAAGCATCTTCATGAATAATCTTGAAGTTTGATACCCATATTGATAGGGTTCTGAACGTTTTTCAAATTGGCCACTTCCCCCGGGGCACCTTGAACCTACTACAGAGTGGCCAGGGCAACTGATCGTCCTGAATATGCTTCCTGAAGCATCTCCATGAAAAATCTTGAAGTTTGATACCCATATTGATATGGTACCAGATTATATATACGTGATTGGAAGGATATACATAATTGACCATAGTATCCGGAACCAGGTTTACTGAAATGGCCATATCTCGGATGTTTTTTAACGGATCTTAGCGCAACCGCCCGCCTTCAATTTTCAATAAGATCTAGTTTCTAGGAAAAAAGTGTTTATCGATGTAACTTCAAACCACACAAAAATACGAGCGACAGAAAAAATGTGTTTTTGACATAGCCTCCGAAAATCCGGAACATCTCCGGTGTCCGGTGACCAGTATCCGTGACCGTGCATGTTCCTAAATCTTGACTAAATTTGCCGTCGAATGCTTCCGGTTTTGTCCAATTTCATCAATTTTTCAAAAAGTTATAAGGATTTGAATTTGGGCCAAATTTTGGCTATCTCAATCATTTTGCCTAACCCCTGTATTTCTGATTACGAGTATAGACCTTAAGGCCTGACTTCGGGGATCATTTAGATGACCATACCCCTATGTTACGAACACAATTAATTCTTTGTACCACAAAAAGCATCTTCCATATTTGAAACTGGCCAATAGATCTCTGAACACCAGTATACACCTTTAGGCCTGACTGTAGGGAATTATTGGATAACCATAACAGCTTATCATGAACGCATTCTATTCTATATACCACAAAGGGTATGCTCCATGTTTGAAACTGGATAATATATTTCTGGTTACGGGTATAGACCTTAAAACCTGACTTTAGGGAATTCTTGGATGACCATACCCATTTGTCATGAACGCATTTTATTCTGTGTACCACAAAGGGCATGTTCCATATTTGAAACTGGTCAATAGATCTCTGGTTGCGCGTGTAGACTTTAAGGCCTGACTTCATGGAATTCTTGGATGACCATACCCACCCTAGCAGCACACATGTTCCACCTATGTTACTGCAACTCATATGTGACAAGATTCAGTCACAATCAAGTTGCTGCAACTATTTTTGCCTGACTTGTGCTACTCGGGCACATGTCATTAACGTATTCTATTCTATATATCACAAAGGGCATGTTCCATGTTTGAAACTGGTCCATATATTACAGATTACGGGTATAGACCGTAAGGCCTGACTTCGAGGATTCTTTGGATAACCATACCCATTTGTCATGAACGCATTTTATTCTGTGTACTACAAAGGGCATATTCCATGTTTGAAACTGGTCAATAGATCTCTGAACACCAGTGTAGACATTAAGACCTGATGACCATACCCATTTGTTACGAACGCATTCTTTTCAGCATACCACAAAGGCTATGTTCCATGTTTGAAACTGGTTTAAGGATCTTTGGTTGCGCGTGTAGACCTGACTTTAGGGAATTCTTGGATAACCATACCCACTTGTCATGAACGCATTCTATTCTATATACCACAAAGGGTATGCTCCATGTTTGAAACTGGTCAATATATTTCTGATTACGGGTATAGACCTTAAGGCCTGACTTTAGGGAATTCTTGGATGACCATACCCATTTGTCATTAACGCATTTAATTCTGTGTACCACAAAGGGCATAATCTATATTTGAAACAGGTCAATAGATCTCTGGTTACGTGCGTAGACCTTAAGGCCTGA
Organism: Armigeres subalbatus; assembly: GCF_024139115.2. Taxonomy (NCBI): domain Eukaryota; kingdom Metazoa; phylum Arthropoda; class Insecta; order Diptera; family Culicidae; genus Armigeres; species Armigeres subalbatus. The sequence continues at coordinate 103,679,147 of NC_085140.1, forward strand.
CTTCAGGGATTTCTTAGATGATCATGTACATATGCCCTGAACGTATTCTATACTATGTACCTCTCTTTCTTACAATCAGATAAGGCACAGACAATATTGTCCAATATGTATAGTATTTGAAAATCGCGTAACTATGTGAAAATCGTGTAATTTCAAGTAAATCGTGTAAAAATAATCGTGTAAAAAAAATCGTGTGAAGAAAGAATTCAGTGTATTTTAAGAAGTTTTGGAAGCTGTGTGTTTTTAGGAATAAAATGCGCCACTAATAGATTCATATTTTTGCGGGTATTCTATATTTTCCAGAACTAGGTGGCCGCATACCCGGGCAGAAGGTATGAACAAAATAACAAAACATGATATGGACTTGATTGATATAAGAGATAAAAGAACAGGCAACAATATCAAAAATTTGCACCGAAATATCTTTTAAACATCAAGATATGCTATCGATAAGAACAAACTAATGGCACATGATATTGATCACTTCTTACAAATAGCATAACTTGATCTCCTCAAGATATTTCAGTGCAAACTATTGATATTGTCGTCTGATCTTTTATCTCTTATATCAATCATGTCTATTAGAGTGATTCAAATTTAGACTTTTTTGCTCCCCTATGCTTAAACGATTGCAATTGCCATTTTGTTAATCCTCCTAATTTTTTAGCGAATTTGGATGTAATTTGATTGTGCACACGTCATTTGATGTTTGCATGCAAATTACTGTGAAAATTGACCCTTATGTGAAAGATCGTTCCGTGAGGTTGCCCATGAACTATTTAATGGTAATCAACACGTTGACTACATAGAATACTTCCTAAGCTGGAAGGAAGTTGTTGTTGCGAAGCGATTTGTTGTTTGAAAGTCAAGCTACAAAAGAAACAAAAATGCTCATTATTTTCTTAATATCTTTTCTTGCAAGTATCAAAACGTTTCGCAATAAAGACGATCCGCTACCTTGTTAAATTTCCTATGTTGTCAATGTAATCATATATTTTTGGAGCTTAATGGGAAGAGTTGGAAACGGCTTTCCACAAAAGTTACTGTTTTCATAGTGATTTTCATACAACCTTCAAACTGTTCGTGCTCACTCAAATTACTTCCAAATTAGCTAAAAAGTTGGGAGGATCATTAAAATGGGAAATGCAATCATTTAAGCATCGGGGAGCCAAAAAATCAATATTTGAATCACTCTAATGTCCATATCTAATTTTGCTATCTTATCAACATTTGATATTATTTAGCTATTTTCGTCTACTCGGGTAGAGTACCCTTTATCGAATCGTTATGGTTCCATAAAATAAAAAGACTTTTCCTATTACACTGACCCCATAATTATGGGTCACACACTAATATGAGTCATTTCCATTTAACCAACATGCAAAGTGCAACATGGAGTGATTATTTATTGTTACAAAGTGACTCATATATGTGGGGTCAGTGTATCTAGGGTTCTTTTTTCCTTCATGCTTATTTTGGCATGAATTCAATACCAAATTCTCAAAACGACTTGCCTGCTTTTGTAAACAAAGATTCAAACGTCCATTTGACGAATCTGGTAGCACTCCCACGCAAACCAACACCATCAACAGTCAAATCGACGTTTGAATCATTGTTTACAAAAGTCGTTTTGAAAATTTGGTATTGAATTGAAAATAGTTGTCCGCACCGAGAATAAGCGTAACAAAGAAAAATGTTATGAGAATAAAACCCCAACGAAAATTTAGGGTCTGGCAACATAACTTCACGCAAGATGGTCTCGACATAAAACTAGCAAAAAACTACCACTTGGAGACAACTCAAATAAAACCTACCCAAAAGTTAAAAGATACTAAACATTGCGAACGCTTTGGTCTTAAAACAAAAGTTGAATCTGACCAATGTTAGCAGCTCTATGTTATGTGACCTCTATGCGAAATAAACGAAACATACAATTTCCACTTTAGTGCTATTGCACTGCTGTGACAGTCGTAACGCAGAAATAAAAAAAAAACAATCATTGCGATCCCATCTTAGCTGTACCGGAGAGAAAGCAAAACTCTTTTCTTGAAATATAAATCCAAATAACGAGAATCTGCGGGAAGCAAAATGTAATTTAAAGTTTACCCGGCTTTTATGTTTTTTTCCTTTTTTGCGTAAGCCAGAGGAATATTCCTGGTGTGTTGCATTATAACGATCTAAATCATTTCATCAAAGGGACATTTTTCTCGCAACGCTAGCGGTTCCTGCAGTACTCTGCATCTACTCTGGTATCTACGCTTAATTCTGGTTTAGAGCTTAGATGGAGTTTCATTATAAATAACATGATCCTTAAGGTCACTCCTGACGGAATCCAAGTTTCAAAGTGCTCGCGTTTTCGGAGGCACACCACTCGATACGGAAGCAACGCACAACTGTCATTTTTAATATTTCACGCATGCTGCGACGCAGCATAGCTAAATCAACAGAAATGACAGTTGTGCGCCGCCTCCGTATCGAGTGGTGTCCCCCCGAAAACGCGAGCACTTTGAAACTTGGATTCCGTCATGAGTGACCTTAATCAATAACATTCGCAATTTTGTTGATTTCAGCTGGATCGGTGTAATGAATCGCCTGCTTTGAGCGGCACACTAGGAGTTAACTTTCTGAAATCAGTATGGCGAAAGGCATCTAAGGCTCGATTTCTCAAAATTTAGCACCTTCATCGAAAAAATATTTGGTAGGCGTAGTAGCGGACACCTTCCTACATAACCGGTACCAAATAGTTTTTCATGAAAACATCCTAGTTTTGAGAAAACCCGCGTTAGATGTCTTTCATCATACAAATTTCTGGCGGTTAACTCATGCTGGCTATTGGGGCATATACGATAGCGCCTGGATGTGGAAGCGGCGGGTAGAAAATCAGCCACTGCCAATAATTCATTGTTTATGCTATCATGTGTGCTTACAGCTGAAAAAAATCACATAAATGAGTGACAAAGCAATTTGCACTCTAATTCTCTGAATTCAAGAAGCAGTAGCCTTAATTTTATTTTTTTATTCGAAAGAAAAAATACAAAGAAAGACTTTTGAGTCCACTCTTATTTTTTAAGCTTTATTTTTGTATTTTTTAAGTTTATTATAGAGCTTTGTTATAAAGAACCGAGAATTTCAGTTGAATAAGTGAAAATTTATCTTTATCTATATACATAAAAATGAATTTCTGTCTGTCTGACCCTTATAGACTCGGAAACTACTGAACCGATCGGCGTGAAAATTTGTATGCAGAGGTTTTTAGGGCCGGGGAAGGTTCTTAAGATGGTTTAAGACCCCTCCCTTCTTTGGAGAGGGGAGCTCCCATACAAATGAACCAGCATTTTCTGCATAACTCGAGAATTAATCAGACAATAAATCAATTTTAGACGAAACAAAGTTCGTCGGGTCTGCTAGTAATAAATAAATGGTATTTTTTTACTGAATTCCCTTCGGGATCTACTTTTCCTCTTCCTTCCATGGAAATACAATTCAACATCATGTTACGGATAACCCGTAAAGTCTTTATATCGAAACTAAAAATGAAATTTGAAATTTCTCATAGTATTGCTTTATGGTCTCAAATACGCCGAATGCAGCTCTACAATTCTAACGGATCTTTGCTTCGATCCTGTATAATGATGTTTAAATGAATACTCGTATTCAATTGAAAGAGTTAATTCAATTAGAGTCCCTCAGGCCAAACATACTTTACTTACATCGATCCGCAACCACTCGTTGTGCTTGTGTACCTTTACAGTTCTGATCCCGAACGCCATGCATGTGCTGTACCCACATTGTTGCATGCTGCAGCCAGATGCAACAATCGTTGTAGTGTTCACTCGGAGCCAATTAGTCGGAAAACTCTTTATTGCCCAGAAGAGCCATGGACAAAGCAGATCGAAAGAACGAGCCCTCCAAAACATGTGGCTCCTAAACAAACGCACTGCAACGACGCAAAAACTGCCCATCGATGCAGGGATCTATATACCGTACGTGTAGGCTGTTGAGCAAATACCCAACGACTACGAAGCATTCCATTCACGCTCACACTCGCTCCGAACCAATTTCATTCAATTGATGGCGTAAGGATGCGGAAATGGTATGCCATCAGCAGCAGCAGCGCCTAAATCGACTTGGGGTGGGGCGGAGGCGGTGGTCCTCTGTGCCGCCGGTGCAAAAGTCTTGCCAAGTAGACCTGTCTATGGATGTACCTAAATAGCTAAATACGTGTTCGACTGACTCTGGCACTCTCTCTCTCTCACCATCGCACATCGACTTCGCCTTCTTCTACCTACTGACGATGTGGTATGGTGGTAAGTAGGAAAAACTGAATCTGAAACATCCAAAGGCCAAAAGTTAATGGCCTGTTTCAACCTACGTTCACAAGCAACAAACACTTCGGTGGCATTTGGCCTTTGATATTATTGTGTTTTGCATGTACTCAACAACGCAAATTACGGAGATAGGGAAATACTTAGGGAAATTGAAACTCTTAGACTTTCAACTATCTATGAATCTAAAGTTTGAAATCTAATTAATTAGAATTTTCTGTGAATTTTGAAAAGTATTCCTTCCGTGAATCCTATTTCAATTCTATCAAAGCTAATTACCTATTTTCCGGGTATTGGTCCACCCGACTTGGACATTAATTTACAATGTTCGGAAAACTCAGATGTGAATATATACATTATGTGGAAGATTTTCATTTGACAAATGTATTTCACGCTAGAAAAGCACCAGCCTAGCGTACTGAGGGTCGTGGGTTCGAGTCCCATCGAAGGAAAGTGTATGCACATCCTATTTCAAGTTTCTTTGCAAATTTGAAACTTTTTACTGTAGATTTTCAAAAGAATCTTCGTTGAAGTTGGAAGTAATTTCTCATGGAAATTTGAAGGATTTTCGCGGCGACGAGAAAGAAACGAATTACTTGTACCCCCGCATGATTATCTATAAGGCCACGTTGTGATCACCTAGCCAAGAAACGGAAAACCAAATCGACCTCCTTCTAATCGATGGTAAATTCTTTTCCGACATCATGAACGGACCTTTCGGACCGAAGGGTGAATATTGAATCCGATCTTTATTTCGTTGCAGCATGCATGCGCTCAAGACTCTCGGCGGTGAACAACACGAGTCGGAGTCGCTTGCGGCATGCTAAACATTGGGCGGCTACAAGACGGAAGACTAGTCCAAGAGTACTTGCAGCAATTGAAAGTGGCACTTCCAATGGAAGAGCAACTAGGCGCAGTTTCTCTTGAAAATGGCACGATCCGCTATTGGTAGCACCGCAACCGCTACATTAGGTTCGGTACCCCCGAGTGGTATGACGACGAATGTTAGCAGTTATTGGAGGAGAAGAATGCAATAGGTATGGGCGAGATTAATGCAACAATGGATAAGGTCGAACGAGGCACGATACAAACAAGCGTGGAACAGGCAAAACTCGGAGGAAAAAGCGCCAGCAGGAAGATCGAAACCCCGAAGATACGGAGTAACTGTACCGCGCCAATAAGCTGGATTGTGGCAACTAGCTAAACGCCGCCTACAAGATACTCTTCCACATTTTATGCCGTTGACTAACACCTATAGGTGATTTTTTTCATTCATTCGAAAGAACACCTTTTTCTGAGCTATAATATATTTTTTGTAATTCCTGATCATAATATCAGGTTTATAGTTCGTCTCGGCCTACTTTTCCATACCAACATAATGGGTGCTTTGATGAACATTAAGCAATTGGGTTGCATAATATTCATTATAACACTCATTTGGATGTTATAATGAAAAATCAACATCAGAACAATAGTTACATGAATAAATTTTGCTGAATTAGCTTGGGTAAGTGTTCAAATAGTGTATTCTCTGCGTCGTGTAATAAATGAAATAGTTTGATGGACATAACATCAAAAGTTCCAAAGGCAAGTACATCTATCGCTTCACGGCTTATCGAACTATGCAATGTGGCACGGGAACATGGAATTTGATTGTTATCTGCAGCAGCATAATTTATTGACAAGAATGATCATGTGGAGTAAATTAGACTGCACAATTTTGGTACAGATTTATCAAATTAAAGTCTATTTTTTTAAATTTTTGCAGGAAATCTTATGTATGTTGGACTCCGTAAAACACTCCGATTGAAGAGAGTTCGCCGTCGTACCTAATTGTTGACCTAAAGGGCTTCACAAGAATTCACACTAACGGTGTTCGGGTCTTATTGATCCGGATTTCACCTAGCAATATCTCCGGCATTTCGCAGTTCTCAAAATCATCCTGCAGTTTAGACCTAAAGGGCCTATCACGACAAATACGCACAGTACTATACCAATAGCACCCCATTGCGTCCATATAGGTTCTTAGAGGCCATGCGTATGATATACGATTTAGACATGTACAAATCGGACGTTTCAAGTTCTCCAAATCATACTGAAATTCAAACCCAAAGCACAGACAAACAAACGTAACAGCTTGGACATTTATCTGAAAAATCCATCGCCCAACTCCTCTACCACCATCTTGGGGTCTGTCCACAAATAACGTAACGCGTTTGGGGGGAGGGAGGAGGTCCAACTTGCGTTATGCTTTGTTACACTAAAAGGTGGGGAAGGGGGTGGGTACTACCAAATGTTACGCATAAAGCAAATGAAAACTTTGGCTTTTTGAATTTGAATTTGATTTTTTTTATGAATGATTGAATCGGTTACTGACATATCTTGATCTAGACGATGAATACGCTCACCTGCCCTTCCACGCATAATTGTCTCATATTAGCTCAGTAGTCACTTTTTATCTCACAGTTTTGATGTATATTTCTCAAAAATCCTTAAAGATACTGAACTTTGATCGAAAAATTATTGAAACTAGTATCAAGTCTGTTTGCATCATTGCTGAATTCCTGATGCGCATTTTCTCCTCCATTTCTGCATAATATGCTATTTCATGGGACGACACTTATTGGAATTTTGTTTTCTGATTAGGAAGGCAACTTAAAGAGTTTTAATTCTAAGAAATTGAATTTTGATCTCTCCACTTTTACCACAAAATTAGGCATATGAGGAATATGTTGATCGTATTGGTCATTAACGGAATCAAGTAAATGGCGGGACCGATTTGCTTAAAAAATTCGAGACATATTTTTCGGCAGATCTGACTCGCTAAATTATTATAATTGTCACTCTTGGCTTTTCGAATACATTCCGTGATTTCCCAGGAAATGCTTATTTGAGCAGGAATTTCTAAAATCATGTACGCACAACATTGGATTCCATAAAAAACCGAAATGTATTCCCGACAGACTGTTGATCTCCGCTACTTCTCTGGAACGGAATTTCTGTAGTGCCTCAATTAGCTCAAATAGCAATTAGCAGAATGGAATGAAATAAAAAATATTTCAATCCTAGAATTTTGATCATGTGTTTAGAAAAATTATTGTTATCTTAAACCTAACAATGTTCAATACCAAAAATCCACAAGTTTCATATAAAAGAGAAAAAAACCTTCATATTTTTCAAAGTTACGCGTTATATGGGAGAGGGAGGGGGTACAAAAAGTGTTACTTTTTGTTAGGTGGGGGAGGGAGGGGGTAAAAAACTCCGATTTTTGCGTTACGTAATTTGTGAACAGACCCTTGCGAGCATGTTACACGAAACAATGTTTCGTATGACATTGTCACCAAGAGGCGCTGGAGTGACATGTCATACACTGAGAAAAATTTTATAGTAGAAACTACCATTTTAGGGGTAATATTGAGAACAGTACCGACGTTTTTCAACCGAAGTGCCAATCGTCTTAAAATAACTAAAATATGGTCTATCTTACTATAAAAATAGTATATTCAACTGAATACATGGTTATGCTTACTGAAAATGTAGTAAAGTTGGGTAGTAAAATCAACTATTTTGTTTGGGTCTATGCTAAATAACAATTTTTGTGGTGAAATTGAAAATAATATCAATCAGATTTACTACATTTATGGTAAAATTAAGCGATTTGTCCCTTCAGTTGAAAAACGTCGGTACTGTTCCTAATTTTACCATAAAATTGTAATTTCTACTACAAAGTTTTTTTCAGTGTACTCGAAGGATTACGACGCTAGCGCCGCTAGTTGCGAAACGCGTAATCAATCAAATTCAAATTGATCGTTGAAGTCATGGTCGATGGTAATTTCTCTAGTGATACGTCTGTTTGTCTGTGCCTAAAGGTTCTACCACTTCAAATACGCTCGGTACAACACCAATAAAACCCAAACAAGTCCACATAGGTCTTTAGAGGCCACGCGTATGATTAACGTTTTAGATGTGTCCAAATCGGATGTTCTAGATTCCAAATCATTAAGCAGTTCAAACCTATTTTTTTTGTTTTGTTTTTTGTTTATGTTGGGGTCTTCCTTTGCCGTGCGGTAAGATGCCCGACTACAAAGCAAGACCATGCTGAAGATAGCTGAGTTCGATTCCCGCTCCAGCCTAGGAAATTTTCGGGTTGTAAAATTTCCTGACGTCCCTGTGCATGAAAGTATCATCGTGTTATCCTCATGATATTTCAATACCAAATATTCAAAACGATTCTGCTTTTGTAAACAAAGATTCAAACGTCGATTTGTCGAATCTGAGAGCACTCCCACGCAATCCAACATCTTCAATACATAAGTGAAGACTTCGGCTACTTGTTGATGGTATTAGTTTGCGTAGAAATGCTCTCAGATTCGACAAATCGACGTTTGGATCTTTGTTTACAAAAGCATAAGTCGTTTTATAAAAATCATATTGATTTATTTATTTAGTTATTTATGTATTTATTCATTTATTCATTTATTTATTGACTTATTTATCTATCTATTTATTCATTTATAAATTTATTTATTCGATCGATTTATTTATTCATTAATTTTTCTATTTATTTATTTATTTATTTATTTATTTATTTATTTATTTATTTATTTATTTATTTATTTATTTATTTATTTATTTATTTATTTATTTATTTATTTATTTATTTATTTATTTATTTATTTATTTATTTATTTATTTATTTATTTATTTATTTATTTATTTATTTATTTATTTATTTATTTATTTATTTATTTATTTATTTATTTATTTATTTATTTATTTATTTATTTATTTATTTATTTATTTATTTATTTATTTATTTATTTATTTATTTATTTATTTATTTATTTATTTATTTATTTATTTATTTATTTATTTATTTATTTATTTATTTATTTATTTATTTATTTATTTATTTATTTATTTATTTATTTATTTATTTATTTATTTATTTATTTATTTATTTATTTATTTATTTATTTATTTATTTATTTATTTATTTATTTATTTATTTATTTATTTATTTATTTATTTATTTATTTATTTATTTATTTATTTATTTATTTATTTATTTCTTTATTTCTTTATTTCTTTATTTATTTATTTATTTATTTATTTATTTATTTATTTATTTATTTATTTATTTATTTATTTATTTATTTATTTATTTATTTATTTATTTATTTATTTATTTATTTATTTATTTATTTATTTATTTATTTATTTATTTATTTATTATTATTTTTTTTTAATTAATAAACATATTAATAATTTAACTTATTTATTAATTAAGGTTCTAATTTATTTATTTGGCACGGCAAATGCTGGGTACCAGGAGGAATAAAATAGACCCCATTTCGCGGTCCTTACCCTCTTACCCAGCAATCCCTATCTCCTTGATTGTTGCGCTGGCCGAGATACGAGCAACCTTAGGGAAGATCGGGTAACCAACCCCGCTGAGAACTCTGTTCGTATGCTGACAGGGAAGGGGGGATGGTATACTCTTCTCCGGAGGCGCAAATCTTATTTAGCGTCTGTTATCCATGTTAGGGGCGGCTGATCATCGTCCGAGTGCCAGCGAGGGACTCTAAATGAAACTGTGCACCATGGTCCACCGAAAATAATGAAGAATGGTCCTCCGGAAATTCAGAGGGTTTGATGTCCACTAACTGCAACGAAAAGGACTAGCGATTGGAAACTCGGTTCGTGGAACCAGGGTTGGTTCGCTCTGAGGAGTATTCAAGAGAAGGTGTAAAAACTTCTCTTTTCTCGATCTGTTATCCGAGTGTATTGTGCAGAAATACACTTTATCTTTGTATGAAGGAGCGTGCGTAGTATCCACTCTTCGTCGCACAAGTCCACAAGTGTAAAGAGTACAGGAAAATGGTAATTTGCTGTTTACCAAAATGCATACATTTAGGCTATATTCTAAATCTTCCATGAAAATACGTTGTTGTGAGCGCCTAAACATAGACCATTTTGTACACAATATCAAAACACACGTGACCGAAAATATTCTCACTCTTTATCGATCATGTTTCTCTTGGCTTCAATCACACTTACGTGTGAACGCTCTCGAGTGTGAATCAATACACTTCTCTTTATTTGTAAAATCTCTACACATTTCAAGACGAAGTGTGAGAAATGACCAACCCTGCGTGGAACTGCAAATCTCTCAACTTCATCGGGAGCACACGCATACTCGTCGATGCGCTCAAGGACCGTGGATTCGACATCTTAGCGCTGCAGGAGGTTTGTTGGAAGGGATCAATGGTGCGAACGTTTAGAGGTAATCATACCATTGATGCTGGGTCATTAGGCCGAATGGTCATTAGGCCGAATGGCCATTAGGCCGAATGAGAAATGGGGAGTGATAAGTGAGTAGTGCGAAGTGAGGAAAAAGAAGAAAAAAGGAGGAAGAAGTAGGAAGGAAGAAGGAAGAAAAAATAAAGAAGGAAGACGGGAGAAAGAAGGAATAAAATGAAAGAAAGAAGAAAGAAGAAGAAAAAAGGAAGAAGAAAGAAGGTAGAAGGAAGAGGGAAGAAAAAAGATGAAAGAAAGAAGAAGGAAAAAGAAAGAAGAAAGAAAAAAGAAGGAAGAAGGAAGAATGAAGGAGGAAGAATAAAGAAGGAAGGTGGGAGAAAGAAGAAAAAACGGAAAAAAGAAGAAGGAAGAAAAAAGAACGTAGAAGGAAAAGGAAGAAGAATCAATAAGGAAGAAGGAAAAAGGAAAAAAGGAAAAAGGAAGAAAGAAGAAGGAAGAAGGATAAGGGAAGGAAGAAGAAGGAAGAAGAGAAAGAAGAAGAAAGAAGAAGAAAGAAGAAGGAAAAAGAAAAAAAAAACGGAAGGAAAAAGGAAGAAGGCAAAAATAAGAAGGAAAAAAAGAAGAAGAAAGAAGGAAGAAGGCTGAGGGAAGGACCAAGAAAGAAGAAAGAAGAAGGAAGAAAGAAGGAGGAAGAAATGAAGAAGGCGGAAGAAGGCAGAATGAAAAAGGAAGAAGGCTGAGGGGAGGATGAAAAAAAGAAAAGGAAGAAGGAAGAGGAAGAAAGAAGAAGAAAGGAGCAAGAAAGGATGAAGAACGAGGAATAAGGAAGAAGGTAGAAGGGAGAAAAAAGTGAAGAAGGAATAATAAAGAAGAAAGAAGGAGGAAGAAAGAAGGAATAATTGAGAAGGAAAAAGAAAAAACGAAGAAATAAAAAAAAGAAAGAAGCAACAAGAAAGAAAGAAAAAGGAGGATAAAAAAAGGAAGTAGGAAGAAAAAAAGAAGGAAAAAAAGAAGAAAGTAGAAAGAAGAAGTGTAGGGAAAAGTTTAAAAAAGAAAGAAGGAAGAGGAAGAAGAAAGAAGGAAGAAGAAGAAGAAAGAAGGGAGAGGAAGAAGGAAGAACAAAGAAAGAAGAAGAATGAAGGAAGAAAGAAGGAGGAAGAATGCAGAAAGAAGAAGGGAGAAGAAATAAGTAACAAAGAAGAAGTAAGAAGGAAGAGCGAAAAGGAAAAAAGGAAGAATTAGAAAAATGAAGGAAAAGAAGGAAGAAGCAAGAAAGGAGAAGGAAGAGGTGGTAAGGTGAAGAAAGAACTTCTCATTTTTCATGTTTTGCTTCTTTTTGCTAATTCGGCCTAACAGCCATTCGGTCTAATGACCGTTCGGCGTACCCTAGCAGCACACATGTTTCACATAGGCTGCTACCACTGTTATGTGACCAGATCTGGTCACAAACAAGTTGCTGCAACCATTTCTGTCTGACTTGTGTTGCTCGGGTAAAGACCATTTGGCCTAATGACCTTCGGCCAAATGGCCTGACACGCATACCATCTACCAGAGCTGCGGCAAAATACACAAGCTGGGTGCAGTTTTCATAGTGATATGCGGTGGTGGCCGATCAATGAGAGAATGTGCAGGTTGAGGTTCAAAGGCCGGTTCTTTAACTTCAGCATAATCAACGAACGTGAGACCGTCAGATGGTCTAGCCACGACTTCAAAATGATCATAGGAGATTAAAATTTTTAGGTTGGCTAAGAGGCGTAATTCATACCGACTAATGGAAAGTTCAGCTGATGAACGAAAAGGGCCTATGATTAACTAATTTTGCCGCCTCCAAGAATATGGCCATTTGCAGCACCTACTTCCAACACAGCCTTCTATATCAGTACACCTGGAGATCACCACTGCAGACAGAATCACAAATCGACCACGTTCTGATTGATGGACGGCACTTCTCTGACATTATCGACGTCAGGACATGTCGTGTCGCTAACATCGATTCTGACCACTATCCGATGATGGTTAAACTGCGCCCAAAACTATCCGTCATCAACAATGTTCGGTACCGACGAACGCCGCGGTACGACCTAGAGCGACTGAAGCAACCTGATGTCGCCACTGCATACGCGCAGCATCTCGAGGCAGCGTTGCCAGAAGAGGGTGAGCTCAATGGTGTCCCTCTTAAGGACTGCTGGAATACAGTCAAAGCAGCCATTAACGACGCAGTGGAGAACAACGTCAAGTATGTGGAACGAAGTCGACGGAACGATGGGTTCGACGAAGAGTGCAGACAGATTCTGGAGGAGAAGGACGCAGTGCGGGCGGTCGCGCTGCAGCAAGATACCCGGCAGAACGTGGAACGTTATAGACGGAAGCGGAGACAGCAGACCCGTCTTTTTCAGGAGAAGAAACGTTGTCGGCCGAACCTTTGCAAAGGTGGCAGAACTGTACACCCGCCTGAAACGTGAAGCAACAAAAGTTATCGTATAACTTATTGGCCTATGTTTTGACGTTCTGACATATATGCGGCTAATTATTCACTTCTTTTTCCTTCTTCTGCTTTCTGAAAGTCCGTATCATGTTCGGTCGACTTTATTCTTCCATGTTCTCAAATTTTTTCCACATTTTGAACGGAAGAACCAATTTTTACGGGAAAAGCTTGAACGATTTTACGATCAAGCACATAATTCATAGGGATCGATTCGCGCCCAGATTTTTTCATGTCTTGAAATGAAAAAAAATCTCTTGCAATCTCTTGTTGGAAATAGTGCACCATTTGTACAATTCCCGTTTGCACTTTAAGTAAAAGGCTACGCACTTCTATAAAAACTAAATCAAATGTGTTAGACCGAGACATTTTGAAATCCATACGCGTAAAAGGCGACCCCAGTGTAAGTGTACTCTGTACAGATAGACTAGCCAAATAAAGACGTAAGATTTGGCTACCTAGTCTATGAATCGCGTATGCTCTTGCGCTCGTCTTCATACCATCGAGGTTAATGAAAGGAGCCGCATGGTTCCCACTTTTTGTGGAATAACAATTTCTTGTACATACATAATGTGCAGTTGATGTCACATCTTTATTGGTATACTAAAATCATCCTGCAACACATTATAATTTTAAAAATCTTGAACATTTTTGCAACAACTGCATAAAGCCAAAAAAAATCCACTCCATAAGTGTAACAATCCTAAACTCGTTGCAGTCCACGTAATAATCCCAATTCGCGTCTGACTAGCCAACAATATTTTCTGCCTCATTCCAGGACGCTGCCATCTGTGTTAAATTCCATCTAGAGCGCGAGAAAAATCCTCATAAATTCAACAGCCGGATGAAGAACAAGCTGTGGTATTTCGAATACGCCACGTCGGAAACGTTCGCCGCATCGTGCAAAAATCTCCATGAAAGTCTGGAAATTGTGGTATGTTGTAAAACGCATAGCTCTGTCCCTTCGTCGTCGTCTCCTTTTTTATTCTATTCGCACTCGACTTTCGTTGCCATCACATTTTATTGTAGTCGCCCACCCGGATAAAAAGGGTGGATTTCAGCGAATTTGCATAACCCCTCGCCGACCGGGCGCGGCGTCATCGTCGTTAAACAGCTTTCATGGGTTTTCGCTTTCATTCGCAGTGCGACGGTGTCTCGTTGGAGCTCGCCAACGGTCCCCAGCTGCAGGGCATCGCGCTGCTCAACATCCCGTACACCCACGGCGGTTCGAATCTGTGGGGCGAAAATCTGTCCCAGAAGCGGATGCGCAAGGGCCCGTTCCGGAAAAAGTTGAAAAACTCGGACAAGGAGCTTTCGGCCAACAGCTTCAACTCGGTCGACCTGTCGATTGCCATTCAAGGTGGGTATGAATATAACGGAAGGCTTGAAAGTGAAGACCACATATTGGGCGATATAATGAATAACCAACATGTTCATCAAAGCCCTACAGCCAAGATTTCTTCTGATAAATCTTTCATATGCGTGATCTTTGTCAAATCAAATGTTATTCTATGTCACCTTCCATTGAAAAAAAACACGAAAATTGAAATCAACTTTCAAAAGGGCGTTAGAGCACTTTTAACTATTTAACCGGCATATTAACTATTTGATGCCCAAACCAACATCAGTAGAAGTAGCCGCGAATCTTTCTTCCTGCCAGTAGTATTGAACATTCATTTTTGACTAATGATAAGATGCTAGTTTTTATGTTGATCTAAAATTCTATCTTTAACCTTTTTTTCTATAATGTGCTTCCCCAAACTTCCAGACATTGGCGATCGCCGGATAGAGGTTATTGGATTGGAAAATTGCCTGCACATGGGTCAGGTGCGGACCGGGCTCAGAGCTTCCGGGCGGCGTTTGGCCCAGTGCAGCGAAGTGGTGCTGACAACGAAGAAAACTTTTCCCATGCAAATCGACGGCGAACCGTGGAGGCAGGGTCCGTGCACGGTAAGAGATGGTAACAGCATGCTGCAATGGCACAATTTTGAAACTTGACTATCTCCAATAAATTTGATAACTTTCGCGTCAGTGACTTTAAGTTCAATTTTTTTCAATATGCTTATGCAATCACAGCAAATGAGGGGCTGTAAAATTTCATACTCAGCTTACAGATTTCACGCAAGACAGAAGTTTTAAATCCGACATATTTCAAAATATCAAAACACAAATACTCAGTGTCTCTATTTGTATTCTCTAATCAGCTTAACGAATTTCTCTCCCGCATCTTTTCCTTTCCATAGATTCGACTCACCCACAAAAACCAAGTCCCGATGCTGATGGGGCCCCGTTCGGAGAAAACTGGCGGCTTTTTCAACTTCCTCAAAAGATGACTATCGAAGAAGCCCGACACGGACAGCCCCTTGAACGAGGGCTAGCCAAGCGCCAGCCTCTCGGACGCGTAACGATGACGCGGACGCTGAGAGGGAGGGAGGGAGCGACAGGCAGACCGACATATCCGGATTAGGACTTCGATGATGGCGGTGGCAGAAACAACACAAACGAAGTGAAACTTTCGAACGGAAAAGCTTTAACTCGGAACCAACCAAGAATCACATTAAACTAAGGCAGGGGAGCATGGGGGGAACACAAAGACACTCATACACACAGTTCCTCCGAGGAGTTTTTAACCATTCTATTGATAGCTGTAGCTTTCCTACAAGCATTTACACAAAACACGAACTTCCTTCCGTACACACCTGTATGATACACCTTAGCTTTACAGCAGAAATGACTTAATTAAAACAAACACGATTTCGTATCGAAATTCGTAATAAAAGTTGTAGAACTAATAAGTGATAATAATAGTAGCAAAAGAAAATCAACTATTTATTAATAGAGAAGACACAAACTGTAGAACATAATTTGCACATTTTAAAATAATTGATATGATTAGCGATTCCTGTTACTTCTAGTGGGCATCAGGTGACGAATAGGTTTATGCTATGCTTGGATTTGATCCCGCACGCTTATTCGAGCGCATCTCATCTGAAGAAAATGACCCAGCGAAGACTTCCTCTATCCACATGACATTAATAGCAGACACTTTTAGATGTACTTCCCTACTTGAGGCTCAAGCATCCAACGAAGGATGCCATGCTATCGGATAATTATCGCCAAAGGTCAAAACTCGTTAGTGCGCGGTGCATAAATTTACAACTTCGAAACGGAATACCACTTTATTAGAAGGTAGCAAGTAATCTGTTATTTTTGTATTATTCTGTATAGTAATTTTAAATAAACCACTATTTAACATCTTGATCGTTTTGGCTGTGCGTGCAAATGTATAAGTCTCCTCTACGGGCTTTAGAGCGTTATTATCGTTTTTAATAAAGATAAATACCTGTTCGTCAAATGTTCGATCGAAAATTAAGATATCGGTTATTATTGTTATCATTGTTAAATCTACCAGTTATCACTGCAGAACTATCATCATATTTATGTGTATTAAAGACATAAAATGTGAAATCTGTCAGTCTATTCTAAGTATCTCAGTGAAGAGAGGAAAAATGCTCGGTTTATGTGCTTTAAATTAGATCTTTAAGGAGAACGTGATTTGGATTGATAATAATGGAAGGGAAGGTCGATAAAGTATGTTTTTAAAGAGAGATTTTTTTTCAGATGCCCAGATACAGAAATACTAACTCTTATATACTAAATAGAAACCTAAACTAAAATTTCAATTATATCTTAACCCTTAACCTTAACCATAATCAAATTAATTAAATTCATATCCTAATTTTGCCGATTTTGAAATTCTGTTTATGAAATCTTGACCCCGAATTTAAATTTCGTATTGACATTTCGTATGATTTTACCATAATTCAAAGGTCAAAGGTGCAGCCCAATCAGAGGCCCATCATGAAGCCGTAATTTTGGCGTAACAGCCAAAATTTATTCCTTCAGATTATTCTTCCACATATATAGCTACACACCAAAAAATTATGAATATTACAGGTGATGTATTTCAATAAAATGACACAAAACCACATGACGTAAACAGAATCGTATATTTTTCAATGTCAGATGTTTAAAATTACATGTCACGGAACCTAAACACAGCACCCGGGCGCTGCAACGCACCTAACGCACAAGCAGTTAATGACTTGATGCAGTGAAATACTTGTTCAGTGCAAATCGTGGAACCAGTTTTACTTCGATCATCCCTCTTTCAAGAAACGGAGATAGCTGAGTGGTAGCGTGCTGGGCTCTCACTCAGCGGACTTATGTTCGATTCTCGTTCTGATCAATCAATTTTTGCCTTTCTCGTACGACTAAGTTGTACCGAAAGGCTATCATTTCACTCCAAATTCGAACTTTTGATAAAAGTCCCGGAGACCCATAGTGTTATATACCATTCGACTCAGCTCGATGAGCTGAACAAATGTCTGTCTGTCCGTGTGTGCGTGTTTGTGTGTGTATGTGTGTGCGTGTGTGTGTGCACAAAATGCCATAAAAAACATTAGCCAAATTTTCACATAGAAACTCTTAACCGATTTTCTTGCAACAAGTTGCATCCGACAGAGACTAAAATGCTGTTGATCACTATTGAATTTCATAATAATTGCAAATTGCAAAAATAGATAATATTAAAATAGTGATGAGACATAGTCACATAGAACAATAATGTGTTATGAAAAATGCCTTGCATCTATGAATATTTTATCCGTGGCTTCCCATTAAGAGTTTCATCGCACTATAAAGATGCTCGTGTTGCACGCATTTAGGCGTAAGTATGCTCTTCGTTCAGTTTCATAGTACTATGAAATTGTCCGAAAGTCAAAATTCGAACATAGGAAATTCGAGAAACTTTTGGCAGCGCCATCTGTCGTCTACTAGTGTAAATTTTCTATCATAACATTAGACGGTGTAACTGTTTTGCCTTTCTTGTACATCATCGAGGTGTAAGCGTAAAGGCTACATTTATTACCTTTTTGCGCGAGAAAGGCACCATCACCGTTAGGTGGATTAATCTGGGTTTCTGGTCGTGATGTAAAGTTAAAGTACCACCTAATTTTACGTCAAAAATGACGCTCGTATATGTCGGTGTCACAGCACCTAAAATTACATTATTATTTTTAGGTGTGTATATATGTAGACGAAGAATCAGAAGGAATAAATTTTGACTGTTACGCCCTTTTCAAATGTTGGTCTAGATTTATTCGCAACGCTCGGTTTCCTCCCGCGATGGAAACATACGTGTACCGTTTTCTATGGCGCCAGGGGAAAAGTGAGAGGAAGTTCAAAAATTAATTACACACAGTTCTATTCAGGACTCCAGGATTTATCCAAAAAGAGATATTGACCGTTGGAAAAGTCTTCACTCGGCTATTCGGCTTAAGTTTTCGAATTTTATCGACATTGATGATCCTGAAAAGATCCTTTATTTTCAATAATGCGCCTTTTCAAGCACTAAAGCATTATTTATTTATTCAGACTAAGGCCGAAGTGGCCTGTGCGGTATATAAGAGTCTTCTCCATTCGGCTCGGTCCATGGCTACACGTCGCCAACCACGCAGTCTTCGGAGGGTCAGCAAATCATCTTCCACCTGATCGATCCACCTTGCCCGCTCTTCTTGTGCCCGTCGGATCGTTGTCGAACCATTTTGACTGGGTTACTGTTCGACAAACTGGCTACGTGCGCGGCCCACCGCAGTCGTCCGATTTTCGCGGTTTGAACGATGGATGGTTCTCCCAACAGCTCATGCAACTCGTGGTACAATTGGTACATTCGCTTACCTCCACGTACCGTCTGCCATCTGCACCCCACCATAAATGGTACACAGCACTTTCCTTTCGAAAACTCCAAATGCGCGTTGGTCCTCCACTAAAGCAGCTAACCGATATTTTCCAATAAAATGTCGTCGGCGGAAAGTGAAATTTTCTTGCAAGATTCTTTTGTTTTGTTTCTGTTAGTCATAATCATTTTTTTTCCGGGCCACCATTTTATACAAAAGAAGATTGATTCGTGATAAATTTTCTTTAAAGTGCAAGACTTAATCCAAAGACTACCCTTTGGTAGCACAATCGCAAGCGCGCATCGAAGGAAGATGATGCAATACATTTGTTCAAATGGATGGGGACCTCTACCGATGCCACCATGGGGCGGCTTCATACAAAGTGGTGGCCAATAATATTTTCTTGGTTTTTCTGCATTTTTTATAGTATTCTAGTAAGATTAGCATAAGATTAACCACATTTATGTATTTTCATCGCATCCGGTAGGTGTAACTAGTATTTAACCCAGTAATGAGCTACAGGGGTTGGACAGAATGATCGGGTCAGGGACCGATTTCTTTGGTTCTGGCAACGTTCGACGGGAGAATAAATCAAGTTTTGTAAAACTAGTTCAAGTTCATGGTCGGACTGCTGGTTACCGAAGATAATCCGGATTATTTGAGGGCATGTCAAAAATGCTATTTTTTTAACGCTTGTTTTTATCACTTGGGTGAAATCTTCACTCTTTTTACAGAAACTAGTGCTTTTCCTGAGTTGATTGATATGTTAACGTCACAGATCGGACAACAAACTCCTGAGATATGGCCGATTCTGTGGAATCCGGGAACCGGTTCCACCTTTTGTACTAGTACGCACGCTATTGTTCTCGTAGACAGCGTTATTGCACCAAGTAGTACCCCATGGCCATAGTTAATAGTTATACCTTTTTCCAATTATATCAATATGGGTATCAAACTTCATGGTTTATAAAAGTCGTTACAATGCAAATATTTTTTGTAAGGGAGAATGATCTAAAATGCACCCATGGGAAAAATAGCCCAACGAAATCGTTTACACTACATTTTTTGAGCGAATTTTTCTATTACCTACACACTTAAATTTTGCCACCGATCTTGGCTGTGCAAATCTCGATTAAAGTTCATTCGACAAAATTAACGTAGGATAACGGCGGCTCTTTTGACTGCCACGACGAATAAACGTTTCTTTCACCTGATATATGCGCAGAAGTTACTAACTAAGCACTTGGCTGTGCAGATCTCGGTAAAAGAATAACATTATACAATTACTTACTGTTTAACATTAACTATTCAGTACCGAGTAGTAAGTAAGAAATAAGAAAAAATCGCTCAAGCTTTTTTTCCTATCCAAATGAAATTCTTCTGAAGTTCTTATGAATTTCCGAAGGAAGGTGTCCTAACTTTCCAGAGGACTTTGGACCTTGGAAATACAGAAAAAAAAGTCTATGGAGGATGAAAATAATTTATTGTCTCTAACAATTTTGGAAAATCCAAAAAATATCAAGTGAAAAGAAATCCCGTATTCCTGAACAATAAACCTGAACGACTGTTTTTAATTTTAGGGGCAGTTCAAATGCAAATTAAAACTAGAATAATGTTTTACTTACTTACTTATGGATCCTGTACACCTCCGGTGGTGCAAAGGGCCGACTTGAAAGATCTCCATCCTGAGTTATCGCTTTAACCTGTTGCCAGGTTAGATTTCGGTCGATTTCTATTATTTCTTTATTGAGGCTTCGCCGCCATGAGCCCCTGGGTCTGCCTCTGCTGTGATGTCCCGCTGGGTTCCAGTCTAATGCTTGTTTACAGATTTCGTTTCCGCCCCTACGTAGAGTGTGGCCGACCCAGCCCCACTTTCAATCCCGAATTTCTGTTGCTATCGGACTCTGGTGACAACGACGATGGAACTCGTTGTTAGAGATCCAGTTGTGAGACCACCAGGCCCGAATTATATACCGCAGGCATCTGTTAATGAACACCTGCAGCCGTTGAGTGTTCTCCACTGATACACACCATGCTTCGCTAGCGTATAACAGCACAGATTTTACGTTAGAGTTGAAAATTCGTGTTTTGGTGCGTTCACTTATTGGCCTGTTTTCCAAATATCTCTCAAACTCGCAAAGCCAGTCCTTGCTTTCTTGATCCGTGCGCCTATGTCGATCTTGGTACCGCCGTCTGCCGCAATTTGGTCGCCAATATATTGGAAGCTTTCAACATTCTCCACTGATTGCCCGGCTACTGTGAAACTGGAAGGGGTCACCGTGCTTACATCCAACCATTTGGTTTTGTTGACGTTGATGACTAAACCTGCCGAAGAGGAGCGCTCGGTAAGATCGTTAAGCTTACTCTGCATATCAGAGCGCCGTTGAGCGAGGAGTGCAACGTTATCAACCAATTCAAAGTCGTTTAGGTGCTCCATGGTTATAGGATGCCATAGCAGCCCGCGGTTTGGTTCACGGTCAATCGCACCTACGATGAGGAACAGTAACGGTGATAGAATACATCCTTACCTCACACCAGCTACGACCCGGAGCTGAGCATTCGTAGTGAATGTATACATGAAATCTTCACACAGTTTTGCACACCATCCTCCGTTGCTTTGATCAGTCTGATAAGCTTCCCAGGGAAGCTGTTCTCGTTCATAATTTTCCATAGCTCTACGCGGTCTGTACTGTCGTATGCCGCCTTGAAGATGGTGCGTTGGGATCTGGTATTCACGGCCTTTTTGAAGGATTTGCCGTACCGCAAAGATCTGGTCCATTGTCGACCAGCCGTCAACGAAGTCAGCTTGATAACTTCCCACGAACTCATTCACTAATAGTGACAGACGACGGAAGATGATCTGGGATATCTCTTTGTAGGCGACATTAGGGATGGTGATCATTCGAAAGTTCTCACACTTCAGCTTGTCGCCTTTCTTGTAGATGGGGCATATAACCCCTTCCTCAGCCTAGCGGTAAGATGCGCGGCTATAAAGCGAGACCATGCTGAGGGTGACTGGGTTCGATTCCCGATGCCGGTCTAGGCAATTTTCGAATTGGAAATTGTCTCGACTTCCCTGGGCATAAACGTATCATCGTGTTAGCCTCATGATAAACGAAAGCAAAAATGGTAACTTGGCTTAGAAACCTCGCGGTTAATAACTGTGGAAGTACTGAATGAACACTAAGCAGCGAGGTGGCAATGTCCCAGTGGAGGATGTAATGCCAAGAAAAAGAAGAAGAACTGTTCCATCTCCTCGCAGTACCCAGTTTCTTCTTTAAAAAGGCGGGTCTGCTGTCTCCGCTTCCGTCTATAACGTTCCAGGTTTTGCCGGGTACCTTGTTGCAGCGTGACCGCCGCACAACTGCTACTTTATGGTATACTAATATAAAATGCAATTGTCATTATTGTAGAATTTGAGCTAATATGATCTGTATACGGCTTCGAATTTAAGATAATCCATTTAAATAAACTAAGTGAAAATGTTGGCATACCTCATGAAACTTTTGTTTTACCTTTGAATTCCCTCTTAAAATATCCTTTGAGTAAATGTTTACACTCTAATCCGTCATCTACATGCTGTTTCAGCTGGGATGGTTGCAAATACTGTGTTTGATGAACAGATTCACAATTTTCTTCTGAATTTCATTATAATCATGCACCAATAAAATATGTTTCCCCTTCAGATCCCCTCCAGAAACATTTCCTGAGTAAATATTTACACTATTCTCTATCATCTAAAGGCTATTTCAGCTGCGACCATCTGCGACCAAGCAAATGGTAAACAAATAACTTTTCTATGTTTCTTCGACGGAAAAACAATTTTCTTCTAAATTTTGTTATCTTCATCCTCCAAGAAACTATATTTCCCCTTCAAATCCGCTCCAGAAACATCCTCTGAGTAATTATTTACACTCCTATCTTTCATCTAAAGGCTATTTCAACTGCCACGGTCCACGAGAAAGCTAAGGGTAAACAAATAACAAAATTATGTTTGTTTAACAGATATCATACTTTCTGCTCAATTTAACCGTGTACCGCTTCAATTTCTTTTTGAATATCCTTTAAGTGTATTCATACTTCTGACTGCTGCCTAAATGACATTTCAGTTACCACAGTCTGCGACTGAGCTTGGAAATAAGTAATCGATGGTAAAAAATTACCAAAATTGATGAACACGAGTATTATGTTTTCTTTAGCATGGTCAACTTTATGAGACTGAAAAGCAAGTTGTGTTCGACGTGGAATCATATCCTTTTGTTTTCTAATAAGAATTGACCTGATCGCACCATGGGTCTTAAAGTTATGGCAAAAATACAATTATTTCATATGCACTAGAAAGGCATTAACACCGCTAGGTAGATTAATCAGGTTTATTTTCGTTTACTACTTTCACAATAACAAGCATCTTCCCACCCACGCATCTTCCTCAAGAATGTAAATTGAACGTTGTTTGTTGGATTTTTGCATATAATACTGAAATCGGCTCCGTAAAGTATGATATTGACTGAGCCTACCAAATAATTTAAAAATAGGCTTTTTAACCCGAAAAATACTAATAGTACACCATTTTACCGTATAACTTTCGTAATTTATATTTATGACCGCCCTTCTAGGGGAATGGAACCACTGTACCCGCGCTGCGTACTTCTCCAGAATCTGTCTGCATTCTTCGTCGAACCAATTGTTCTGCCGATTTCAAGCTCAGCCTCTTCCGGCAACGCTGCCTCGAGATGCTGCGCGTATGCAGGGGCGACATCAGGTTGCTTTAGTCGCTCTAGGTCGTACCGCGGCGGTCGTCGGTCTCGTCGGTACCGAACATTGTTGATGACGGTTAGTTTTGGGCGCAGTTTAACTACCGACGAACCGACGTGTCACTGGCGTCCTCTGATTGTCCCACACTTTTTAACGGTCATTCGCTTCTGGGCGGCCACGCTCTACGTAGGGGCAGAAACGAAATCTGTAAACAAGCATTAGACTGGAACTCAGCGGGACATCGCAGCAGAGGCAGACCCAGAGGCTCATGGCGGCGAAGTCTCAATAAAAAAATAAAAGAAGTCGACCGAAATCTAACCTGGCAACAGGTTAAAGCGATAGCCGGGCAACGCTCAGGATGGAGATCTTTCAAGTCTGCCCTTTGCACCACCGGAGGTGTACAGGATCCATAAGTAAGTAAGTAAGCTTCTGCGGGCGATCGCTCCCGTAGAATGAGCTAAGACACAACCCCGCTGCAATGTTAATACACGTAGGTTGGTGGCTGAGCTACGAAAACTTCGCGAGCCATTATGGGGGTGGCGGTAGTGTTCGATGATTTTTCATCATGGAAATTTGAATTCTTTTCTATAGGGTGACACGTCGGTTGGTCGGTGGTTTAACCATCACCAGATAGTGGTCAGAGTCGATGTTAGCGCCACGATATGACCTGACGTGGACGTGGTCGATTTGTGATTCTGTCTGTAGTGGTGATCTCCAGGTGTACCGATACGGAAGGCTGTGTTGGAAGAAGGTGCTGCGAATGGCCATATTCTTGGAGGCGGCGAAATCAATTAGTCGTAGGCCGTTTTCGTTCGTCAGCTGGTGAGCGCTGAACTTCCCAATAGTCGGTCTAAACTTGAGCAACCTGAGCATTCAAATCTCTTTTGATGATTTTGACGTCGTGGCTTGCATCCTTATCATCATCAGTGCTTCCGGAGTGTGGGCTATGGACGTTGATTATGCTGAAGTTGAAGAACCAGCCTTTGATCCTCAACCTGCACATTCTCTCATTGATCGACCACCACCCGATCACGGGCCTTTGCATATCACCCATCACTATGGAAACTGTTCCCTCCTATCAGGCCACATGTTCTCTTCTTATATAGACAGGGCTGATGCATGCTTTGAAATAAAGAATCAAAGAGAGGAAAAACGCATGATTTTTTGATAAGGATTCAATTTCGCTTGCTTTAAACGTCGCAAATGCATACTTTCAAAGAAGCGATAACATCTTTCCTTGCCTTATCCGAGCAATTGTCTCAATTAGAGATGTCGTAAAATCCCGATTAATCGATTAGTTACTAATCGATTACTCTTGATTCTTGTCGATTATTGAATCGATTAATCATTGTATAGTAATCGATTCAAAATTAATCGATTATCACAACGATGAATCGATTAATCGAAATAATCAATTAATTTTCGACATCCTTATGATGTCGTAAAATTCTGATTAATCGATTAGTAACTAATCGATTACTCACGATCAGTGTTGGTAAAAACTCAAAATCTCAAAACTCATGGATGATTCAAATCAAGCGTGAGTTGAAACGCACCCAACTCAGCACCTAAAAACTCATGGATGAGTTGAATCATCCATTTGTATCATCGTAGGTTTTCTTTTGTTCTCTTTCGTTAAAAGCAGTGAATTGACGTTTGTCGTATAAAATATTAGACACTCTTTTATGCATAAGCGAAAAATTGCCCGCAAATTGATTTCAAATGCGTTTTTAAACCGAAATGATTTTTTGGCAAATGAGTGAAATGATGCGTTTTAGCATGAAAAATTCAAGCGTGATGCATTCCTTTAAAATCGCAGACGATTTCGATCACACGGAAGCGCTTGTTGATTGAGATTTATGAGTGATTTTACCAACACTGCTCACGATTCCTCTCGATAATTGAATCGATTAATCGTTGGGTAATAATCGATTCAACATTAATCGATTATCACAACGATGAATCGATTAATCGAAGTAATCGATTAATTTGCGACATCTCTAGTCTCAATTGAACAAATGAATCATATTCTCCCTGGTGTTACACCGGGCAAATGCATTATTTGAAAAAAAAAACCGATTAATCCACCAAGCGGTGATGGTGCCTTTCACGTGCAAAAAAGTAATCAATGTAGCCTTTACGCTTACACCTCGATGATGTACAAGAAAGGCAAAACAGTTACACCGTAATGTTATGATAGAAAATGTACACTAGTAGACTGCGCTGCCAAAAGTTTCTCGAATTTCCTATGTTCGAATTTTGACTTTCGGACAACTTCATAGTACTATGAAACTGAACGAAGAGCATACTTACGCCTAAATGCGTGCAACACGAGCATCTTCATAGTACGATGAAACTCTTAATGGGAGCAAGCCACGGATCAACTTTAAAAATATTCATAGATGCAAGGCATTTTTGCCTTTCTCGTACAACAAAGTTGTACCAGAAGGCTATAATTTCACTCCAAAAGCCAAATTTTGATAGACGGCTCGGAGACCCATAGTGTTATATACCAATCGACTCAGCTCGAAATACTGAGCACATGTCTGACTGTGTGTGTGTGTGTGTGTGTGTAGCCCCGGGAATTTTTTATTGTTAAACACGTTTCATATAGAAGGACTTGACCGATTCGAGTGCAACTAGTTTCATTCGACGGAGAAACTTTCCTAGTTGGACACTTTTGTTTTTTTTTGCTAATATCTCATGCGGTTTGAATAATATTTCTATTTTTCTTTTATCAAATACGCTGTGTACATGCACATTTTAAATCATTAATCAATTTAGCCGTGACGCAATCCATTACTCTCATAGTTGAGTTATTTTTAAGCAGCGTGATATAATCGCATCAAAGCTATTAACCGCCTAAATGTAGGCAATTTACGTTGCATTTACCATACTAATTCGAATTCAACACATTGAATCGAGAAAGGCATAATCACCACTGGTGGATAAATTTGGGTTTTTTTATAACACATTATTGTTCTATGCGACTATGTCTCATCACCAGGGTTGCCACATATACAGATTTTTCTGTATTTTACAGATTTCTGAAGAAGGCTGTGACCAAGAATCTGTATATACAGATATACAGATTGTTGACAAATTTTTCTTGAGGATTTTAGTTTTGATGATTCTTAAATTCGATCAGATTATGATCCGGAAAATGTTCAGATTATATTTTAATACATGTGGTTTCGGAAATCGCTCTAAAATAATACTAAAGAATCAGGTCTAACTGTCATTGATCATATCTGAAATGCTTTGAAACAGTTTATCAGTGCTTCTTTTCAGTGTGGCTGAAGATTAGTCCAATAAAGTGACCCGTAACGCTGGGTAGACACCTTTACGTGGTGTGTTACGGCTGGACATTGCCAGCTACAGGCAAATCCTGACCCAACGAATACCTTCCTAATTATTTAACTCCGTGATACTTATGAGGGTGTCGCTAAGTCGGTGGCCTCTCGTTAAGTATGTACCACATCAACACTTCCTTCCTCTCCCAAGTTACGGTGAAGATGGGCTTGGCCAAGACTAGTAATCCTCATGCTTTTGCTATTTTTGCTTAAGACTGGAAGCAAGCTTATGGCTATAATGGATTCTTGACATATGTTATTAATAAATGATCAATTATTAAACCTTGAGAAAGCAAACATTGTTGCTTGTATTCCTTTATTTGTAATCCTTGGAAAAAATGTGCAAAAAATTTGCTAAATATTGACATTTCTGACACGTCTTTCAAAACTAACTTTATTAAAGACGACTTCGATTTGGTCCAGATGGATACAGATTTTTTGACTTTGAGATACAGATATAAAGATTTTCTGGAGAAAAAATACAGATTTAAATGTGGCAACCCTGCTCATCACTATTTAAATATTACCTATTTTTTGCAATTCGCAATTATTATAAAATTCAATAGTGATCAACAGCGTTTTAGTTTCTGTCGGATGCAACTTGTTGCAAAAAAATCGGTTAAGAGTTTCTATGTGAAAATTTGGCTAATGTTTTTTATGGCATTTTGTGCACACGCATACAAAAACACGCACACACGGACTGGCAGACATTTGTTCAGCTCATCGAGCTGAGTCGAATGGTATATAACACTATGGGTCTCCGGGACTTCTATCAAAAGTTCGAATTTGGAGTGACATGATAGCCTTTCGGTACAACTTAGTTGTACGAGAAAGGCAAAAATCATGGGGGTTGTGTACAAGACACGACCGCTCAACGTAAACTGTGTAGTAACCAAACCTATTCATATAAAAATGAATTTTTGTCTGTCTGTCCTTATAGACTCGGAAATTACTGAACCGATCGGCGTGAAAATTTGTATGTAAAGGTTTATTGGAACGGGAAAGGTTCTTATGATGGTTTGAGACCCCTCTCTCTTCTGGAAAGAGGGACTCCCATACAAATGAAGTACAAATTTCTACTTAAATCGAGAATTAATCTAGAAAATGGAATCCAAATTTGCAAATTTCGAACTGTCTTTTGAATAAATTGCAATTGTAAAAAATAGAATTATTCAATTTTAGGTGAAACGAAGTTCGTCGGCTCTTCCAGTATAGTACCGTCGTTCAGGGTGACATTGGGTCTAGGGGGTAAGATTTGGCCAAAAACGAAAAATGTGTCTACTCCTAATATCCAAACGGTTCAAGTTTATATTTATATTCACGTCTAGTAAATCACAAAACAAATTCCAAGAACTAATTGTACTCGTACCATAATGCTTGGAATTTGAATGTTAATAAATAAACATGGGTCATATTTGGGTTTTATTAATAGGTCTATTCAATTTAAAAATATACTCATCGACCTTTCTCTGCACTATGCTCTTCAAATGAGAAATAATCAAAATCCAAAGAATCTGGACCATAGTGTTCGAATTTATCTAATCAAGAAATGTACAAAATATGACTGTTATAGATCCAACTCAAAAATTTTAATCTTAAAACGAACGCTTTCAACGTGCATTCAATGTACATCGCCACTCCTGAAGAACGGTGTGTTGAGCAAATCACAGATTTGAATAGTCGTCTACTGGAAATGGATACCAAAGCCTATTAAAAATAAAAAGTATCGAAACATGTAAAATATTGTATTGATCTTTGAATTATTTATTTTTCTACGAGCAAAAATAACGAATTCGAAACGGACCCGACATAGGAATGGCAGCGAGGTGAGAGAAGCATGGCCCAGAGCGCAAGAGAGAACTATTTTTGCTTCGGAAACACCACAGTAGTAGTTAACACGAGAAATCCATTGAAGTTGTGTAAATAGCGGACATATTATAGAATAGGGGAGAGATCTATCATCGTCAGTGCAGCTTAACTACCAGAAGGAAGACACAGTATTGAATAGTTTATAGATAAATAACTGAAATTCTAAAATAGACGCATAAGACATGATATTATGTAAATGTAAGAATCTTATTAGGAAGAGTAACTCCTTTTGGTTAGCGGTACTAACGATCCAACAATTCTAAAACATATACAACACACGTGATGTGAAGCGTTTCAGACACGATCTACTAATAGTGACACTTCATTTCTATATTCCACACAACTGATCCTAGTTTATGTTTCGCTAGGCAATCTATTTCCTATATATCACTGTTAACACTGCATTGGTTCTGATTATTATTAGTTAATGTTGTTCACTCAAACGACGAGGACACGAGCAGCGATCGAAAGCAGCCAGCCGCCTCTGGATAGTAGTTTCAGGCCTAAAAACACTGGTTTTATATAGGAAACATACACATATTCATAAACAAGCAAGTAATTCTCTAATCGAACGCGAAGCGATTACATAACGACGAGCAAAAGCTAAACGATAGATGTTAAGGAAGAGTGTACAGTCACGTGACGCGGGCCATGGAGCTCTCGCTCACGAGAGTATCCACTGCAACGCAAGTGAAGGTAGTCGAGTGTTGAACAGAAAATCGCGAGGAATGATAGAATAGGAACCGTAGCTGGATGGCAGCTGTTTCTCACGGAACGTTATGGATGTACAAAATCTAGATGAATATATAGAAGTTCGTTTCCGTTGATAATGTCCATTTGTTTACTGATGTCAAAGTGTGTAGCTTTGGACAACCAATACACAAACTTTCGGACCAAACGGGGCACTTTTAGAAGGTAAAACACGATACTGACAAAATAGAGAATATTTCTACGAGCACTGATTTTGTTTCTCGATTATCCCACCTTAGCTAGATTCTTACTTTTACACTTGTCTCATTTCACAACCGAACCGATGACTGACAATACTGAAAAAAGTGAGATAATAATCCAATCAATCTGTGTCAGATTTTAGACTATACCCCCCACCCTTCAAACAGAACTTTCAGTATCGATCTTTTCTGTTAATTTAGAAAAAAAAACTTATAAGAACACACTAACGAATGCTAACGTTTTATGGAAATAAAAGGCTTTAAAACCTATTCAAATACATACACAGAATGATAGTGAACCAAATCCGTAG
The DNA here is from genome assembly GCF_024139115.2 of Armigeres subalbatus. Lineage (NCBI taxonomy): Eukaryota > Metazoa > Arthropoda > Insecta > Diptera > Culicidae > Armigeres > Armigeres subalbatus. The sequence goes on from NC_085140.1 coordinate 103,709,191, forward strand.
TCGAACTTATAAAGATGTATTCGTCCATAAACCATACCAATTATACTCTTAGCTGGGACATTATTATGAAATTTATCAATATGTACTGTCAATCTTCAGAGTAACTCATTAGAAAAGATCACTAATATACAAGAATTAAATTAATTAAAAAGAAAAATATACATTGCATGCATTACACGAGAATCTCGAAAACCTTCCGCACTATATGAAGCAGCAAACCCAAACAAGCTTCAATCATAATGAACGTCAACACTTTGTTTTGTAAATTTGCTAGAAAATTGTGATTTGTAACTTTACGGAATCGAAAGCGTGGTGTTCTGTAACCATATTTTAGCATGAATCAAAAGTAAAAGTACAGGAATTAAATCGCTTAAATGCATCGCAGCACACCCCCCACCAATCTCGACATGGGCACAACGCGACTGATTTAAGTTTCGCTGTGTCGTTTTTGTATAAATTTGCCGTAGGAACTGTAGATAGTGGAATCTATAGATTGGCGCAAGCGTATTCGTTCTCACTTAGCGAACTGTAAAAATTGGTTCCAAATAGTCATGGCGATTCCCATATTTGTGTGGTGAGTTGCGATAGAAAGGCGTCCGCTCAACTATATATTCCAGTAACTAGAGTAAAAACTGCTGACGACGATAGCGCCATCTGCCGGCTATGTAAATCGATAAATAAGTTACTAAGTGAGCATGAGAAACCTAATGCTAATACGATGGAAATAATTTGAGTGTAGCAGAAGTCATAAAATATACACATCTATAAAGACATGATAGGTGTTTATGATGGCATCCGAAAATATCCATGTGTTTAATCTTTGTTGTATCTCTCAATATTGTCCATTCCAGATCTCGAAGGACTCTTGATTATGTTATTCATTGATTACAACAACCAGTGTGGGAATATTTCAAAGTCAATGCAGTGGGAGTACCTCTTCGAACTTTTGCGTTAATTGAGGTATCCCTATTTTTTCTGTAAATGAGAGGCTCCAATTCAAAGTAAATTAATGCATCAAGCTTCCCACAAGACTTTTTTGCCTATTGGAGGCTTCCGAGCATCTTGAAGGGAGGCTTCAGAGCTTCAAGAAAGGCGGTTTTCGAGCCACTTAAAAGGAGACTTCTGAGCCTCTTGAAAGTACGCATCCAACCCTCTTGAAAGAAGAATTCCAAGCCTCTTCAAGAAAAGCTTCTGATCCTCTTGAAAGGAGGCTTTCGAGCCTTTGAAATGGGACTTTAGAGCTTCTCGATAGGAGGCTTCCGAGCCTCTTGAAGGGAGGCTTTAGAGCCACTAAAAAGGAGGCAACTGGGCTTCTTGAAGGTACGCTTCCAAGCCTCTTGAAAGAAACATTTCGAGCCTCTTGAAAGGAGGCTTCCAAGCCTCTTGGAACAAGAAATTCAAAACTCTTGATGGGAAGCTTCCGAGCCTCCTGAAAAAAGCCTCAGTTCATTTGGCCGAATGTCGTTTGGCCGAATAGTTGAAATACGTTTCCTTATTAAGTGTGTGAAGTGAGTAATGAGAAGTAAGAAGGGTTTGTAGTGGAAAGCAACCAGTGAGAAGCGAGATTATTTCTGAATGAAGAATAAACAAAGAAGAAGGAAAGAGGAAGAAGGAAGAATCAAGGAAGAATAAGGAAAAAGGAAGAATAAAAAGAGAAAGAAAAAAGAAGAAGGATGAAGGAAGGCAGAAGAAGGAAGAAGGAAGAAAGAAGGAAGAAAGAAGAAAGAAAGAAGGAAGAAAGAAGGAAGAAGGAGATTGAAAGAAGAAAGAAGGAAGAAGGAAGAAAAAATGGAAGAAGGATGAAAGAAGGAAGAAAGAAGGAAGAAAGAAGAAAAAAGGAAGAATAAGAAGAAGGAAGAAGGAATAAGAAAGAAGGAAGAAGAAAGAGGGAATAAAGAAGAAGGAAGAAGAAAGAAAGAACAGGAATGAAGAAGAAAGAAAGAAGAAGGAAGAAGAAAAAAGGAAGAAGAAAGAAGGAAGAAAAAATGAATGAAGAACGAAAGAAAAAGATGGAAGGAGAACTAATGAAGTAGGAAGAAGACATGAACATGGGAAAAGAGGCAAATAAGGAATAAGGAAGAAGGATGAAAGAAGACAGAAGAAGGAAGAAGAAAGTAGCAATAAGGAAGAAGCAAGAAGAAAGAAGAAAGAAGGAAGAAGGAAGATGTGAGAAAGGAGAGAGGAGAAGGAAGAAGAAAGAAGAAGGAAGAAAGAAGAAGAAAGAAAGAAGAAACAAGAAGGGAGAAAGAATAATTAAGGTGAAAGAAGAGGGGAGGGAGAAGGGAGTAAGAAGCAGGAAGAATGCCGAAGGAAGAAGTGTGCAGTTCACTTTTCTCTTTTCACCTTACATTTTTTACTTCTCTCTTGCTACTTCTCATTACTCACTATTAGTTACTCGTAATCTGAGGTCAAATTTACCAACTTTTCGGCCAAATGGCCTGATTTCCTTCCTATAGCCACTTAAAATGCGGCTTCTGAGCATCTTGAAAGAATACCTCAGGGATCTCAGGCGAAGCTGTACACGGAAGCCTTCAAGTACCCATTATGAAGAAAAGCGGCATAACTCATTTAATGAGTAAATCGCTTTTACTCATTAATGAGTACTTGAAGCAAACTTCACAAAATGGGTAAATTTTGCTCCTTTTTTCAACGCAATAAATGGGTAAAAATAACTCCTGGCATAAAATTTTCTGTTCTTCTGGTTTGTTACGGATTTCGAGATGGAATTAAGCTATAGATACCATAAAGATAAACGAGATAAACAACATATTTTATAATTAATTGCATATTATTCGGCAACTCCATTTTTTTTTGTTAAATATCCCATTTAAACCCCATAAATATCCCATTAAATGTTAAAACCATTGTTTTTGTTAAATATCTTGGCTGTGCATATGCACAGCACATGTTTCGAAATGGACAAATTGATATGAAATTTGCGAAAAAGAATCCACGTGTCTTGGAGGGACTCGAACCCTCAACCTCCTACTCTCTAGATAGGCCTGATAACCCCTGCACAACAAGGCCAATTAAACGTCACGTTTGCGGAAAAGCCATCAGAATCCGAGTACCAACCTCCACCGCGGTTAGCTCTCTTTTTTGCAAATTGAATATCTTTCGGATGCTTGATTTGTCCAATCTCGTAAGGTAATCAAACTTATCAAATGCTTTAGCCAAGCAAGCCTTTGGCACAGCAGAGTGCGATTGATTCGCATTCTATATCAGTCCGCCCAACCTGTTGTTGGGGGCATGGAGTGCGATCCTCTCGTTTAATAAACAATGTGCACTCGCTTGACTGTGGATATACAACAGTAAAGCACATGTGGAGATTGGACAAATCAAGCATCCGAGAGATATTCAATTTGCAAAAAAGAGCTAACCGCGGTGGAGGTTGGTACTCGGATTCTGATGGCTTTTCCGCAAACGTGACATTTAAGTGGTCTTGTTGTGTAGGGGTTATCACGCCTATCTAGAGAGTAGGAGGTTGAGGGTTCGAGTCCCTCCAAGACACGTGGATTCTTTTTCGCAAATTTCATATCAATTTGTCCATTTAGAAACATGTGCTGTGCATATGCAATGCACAGCCAATATATTTAACAACATATTTTATATTTATTATATGTAGAATGACATGTCGATGTTTTTGTTTTTCCTTGTCACTAAATGCTTTTTTATAGCTACTGCTGGGGACCTGCAGCTACTTCATCAAGGAACGAGAATCCGGAATCATTCAAATCCGACGGTGAATGGTTCATCGTTCCCAAACACGTATTTTTCAGTAACACCTCGGGTAGATCCAAAGCAGCACCATTCCATATTGATGCAAGAGCCGGTGCACAACATGAAATTTCTGCAACGAAGAAAATTGATGTCACTACCAACTTATTTCGCGATTTTTCAAATTAATTTAATTGCAAGCTCCACAGCTCAGGCACAAACGCATCAGATTTTCGGAGATTTTTTCTTCGACAGGCACACATCACAAACGAACTATTAAGAAAAAAAATGGCCGCGTTTCAATAAACACCAAGGAGTACTATTTACCCATTATTTTTACTAGACAAGACAAGTTATTTTAAAATGGGGTAATTGCACTCTTGTTGCAGAGTGTATGTAATTAAGAGTGGCGACATGTGCCGCATTTGACAGGTCTCCTGCTCGTTTGGAACACGATTTTGTATGGGAATGACAGATTAATTTTGTTCCAATTCTGACAGTGTCGCCACTCTTAATTACATACACGCCCGTTTCAAATCACTCAGAGACTGAGTGAAATTGTATTGCCGTCTCTTTTTTTCCCACGGAAAAGTTACTCAATTTTCGTAAAAAGTGGAACTACTCAAATTTTGAGTAGTTCCACTTTTTACGAAAATTGAGTAACTTTTCAGTGAGAAAAAAAGAGACGGCAATACAATTTCACTCAGTCTCTGAGTGATTTGAAACGGGTGTGTACACTCTGTCTTGTTGTTTTATTTAAAGAATACCCATTTTTTGACAATTCAATACTTGATCAAAAAGTGGGTGAATGGAACCCGTTTAATGGGTACTTTCAAGCTTCCGTGTAGGATTTCCAATCCGGAGATGGCGAGTTCGATTCTTGGTCCGATCTAGGATGTTTTCAGGTTGAAAACTTTCTCGACACCCTGGGCATAGTTTATCCATTGTACTTGTCACACAAGATACATACTCATGCAATGGCGGCCATAGAAAGGCTTTCAATTAGTAACTGCTAAAATGGAAATGCTAAAAGAATACTAAGTTGAAAAGCAGGCCACTTTATGCTATACTCCATTTTCAGACCGCATCGTGCTTTCGAAATTTCTCTCTTTGCTGAAGGAAGTTTTTAATAGGGGGAAAGACGGCTTTGGCAGGTTTTGTTCTATTATTGGCAGGGGGGTTTTTGGCGACCAAATTTTATGAAATTTGGCCACAATATTCTTTGATATGCAGAGAATGTTTAGGCCAAATTTGAGCCTAGTCAGTCATAAAAAATACGATCTTTGCTTGGACCCGTGCCTTCGTTTTACGTTGGACCCGTTTGGAGAAGTAAAATTTCAACAATAAGCGGTTGAAATCCTGCAGGGACACCGTTCTGAAAAAAAAACTCCTAGAAGGTCACGTCTCCACGCTCAGCAATGAGCATTAATAAAAACAAGAGGGCGAGTCTCTGAATTCTTCACTTCCTTCTAAAAAACAAGGTTTCAAGACCGTCCTGACAAAGCGCGGAAAAAATAGAAGGAAGCTGGAGACTTCAGATGTTCCTTCTAACTCGAGCATTCAAAATAATTCTTCTCCTATCGAACTGAGCAATCAGTTTGATATGATTAATGACGAAATTGAGCTAATCGAATCTACCTCTTAGCCCAGATGATTCGATCCATGCGAAAAAGCAAAGGATTCCGCCACTTGTGATATCTGTTGCCGAGTTTTCTGGCTTTCGGAATGAAATCTTGAATAACCTCCAGGGGATCAAGGTTTTATTTCAGATTGCTAGGAAGGATGACTGCCGCGTTTTGCCGGGATCGTTTGACGATCGCATACGTTTTCTTCAGTATTTAACTGAAAAGCGCCATAAATTCTTCACATACGACGACAAAACTGAGCGATTGTTCAAAGTCGTCTTGAAAGGTCTCCCCAGTGATGATAGATAATCACTGGATGAGATTAAAATTGAAATTTCTCAATTACCAGTCCAAGTAATTAAGATGAAAAAGAAGTCTCGCTCTGGTACTTCCCAGAGGGGTATTTCTCAAGAATTTTATTTAGTTCCCTTTAACAAAAGTGAACTAAACAATCAGAGCCGTAGCGTGGATTCCCAGGGCCCTTGGCGAAACATTTATTAGGCGCCCCTTACGCAGATGTAAAAAAAACGTGCTATGAGCAGGGAGACCCATTTTTGTTGCGAGGAATGAATTTCTAAAGCCTCTATCTATAACCTGCATATGTTCCAATAGGTAGAAAGTAAGGGTTATTAAAAGACCAGAACATTTCTAGAAATCCGCTGAAGTTTAAAGATTTTCTGAAATATTTAATAAACTAATTCAAGTAAAAAAAAATAGATCCAAATAAATCCACACACATTCACGACAAAAAAAGGATTTAATTAGGAAAATAAAATAGCTCTCAATTCTTGCTATTCGATTTTGATTGCTATCGAACCTAGTGAAACCCAGAAGAACCCTTATATGAAGTGGATGACCATCGGAATCGCCATTAGCCCTTTCGATGACGAAAAATTCAATTTTGGAGTTGCTTGGTTTGCAAAAACTACTGATCTTTCAATGAACTTCAAATTTGGAGTGAATTGGTTCATTGTGAGAATAGCGATTGTCGTATCAAGAACAAAGCAATTCCGGAGTGGGTTGTTGGATGGCCAGAATAACCAACAGGCCCTATTCAGATCAAGGTATATGAGTTTTTGGAGTGGGTCTGGCGGTAGTTTGGTGGCACTGTTTGTTTTGGATGAACCAATAAATGTCTACTTTAAATAAAGTCAGTTACTGACCTCCCTCCCTCTTCCTAATCTAATTTAGCCGTCGTTACTGAAATCCTTCGATGCATATTCTCATATTCAGCATACCATCATTTCAAATACTCTTTCCCGCTAAAAGCTTTACCAGTTTATAAAGATTAGACTGGATCAAATGCGATCGCATAGTTTGACGGCATAAAATTAGCGAATTTATCTCAAATTCACACAAATTTCTTATCAGTACTTCCGTACATCTATTATTAGATAACGGTTTGCATTTTTAAGTCGCGAACAAAAACTATATGTATTTGATTTACGCTTCGCCTTTGGCTTATTGAAGTCCTTATCTGGGGCACCTTCCCCTGAAGCTTGTTTCATACTCCTTTCCATTTGCATTTCCTGTTCCTTCCTTTTCCTTCCACTTTCTTTTCCATCAAGTAAATAATGAAAAAGACATTCCCAAATTAGGGGAGCATGCTGAAGTTCTGATACATTGAAATGTTATGACCCCGGGAGTTCCCAGAAAGGGACTAGCCTAGACCCCAAGCTGCTGGTCTGACCAACGGCAGCTTCCGGGGTGGGCGTAACATGCCTCCTTTCTCCCAGGTCCCAAGGACTTTATTCTTTACACTTTACCTTTATGGTTATGGGCGGCGATGAGATACAGTGGCAATGGCTTGGTCAGTTAGTGGCAATGGCTTGGTCACTATCGCAGATGGCGTTAGGTACTGGCGCGACGTGTAGCTTGATGGTCGTTGGTCAGATGGTCGTCGAATGACCCGGCGGCATCCACGAGGTGTTGCTTCTCGACGATCTTATGGCCGAGGTAAATTCCGGAATTTTCATCCGTTGACGGAAGCCGATAACACGGCGTTAGTTGGCACGATACGTGAGAAAAGCTGGGACGAATAATAGCTGTCGTTATCAGGACTCCGTATGAAAAAATGGCGTCCGTGGCGTGTTACCGCCCGTCGGTCCGGGCGAGAAAGTACCTTCAGGAATACGAGAAGTCCCGACACCTCTGGGCAAAATGTTAGCAACCTCACCACACATGCACGTAGCTGGATTCCCACTTAGTTCGTTCCCGAACGTCAAACTATCGGACTGACTATTTGGGCTAAATTCAGAGTTTCACGAGGAATGGAATAAACTTCAAAGATGCGAGTTGGCTGTAGGTTCTTAGTATATCGTACCTCGACTGATCGCTTTATTCCTTTCTTCATCGAAGACTCTGGAGCACATATTTTTGATAACCGCATTCATTTGCCACCCACTTTGCCCGTTTTAAAATTACGATTAGACACTAACTTGACAAATTATTTCCCTGCATGCCAACACCATACACAAAGTGATACCATTCGGTAACAACCTGTATCAGTTATTGACGGAACAGGGTCTTCTGGAAATACGTCAAATGATTGATTATGTATGTAGTCCCCGAGAGAATCGTAATAAAAGGTTAAATTTGTATCACTTTGAACCAGTGAATTTTTGAATAATTTGTCATCATTTCCTATAGCGCAATTCTGAAAGATCGAAGTGTGCCTTGCGTTGAATAGGACGTGCGTTTTCTCGTGCGTCAAATTTTTGCACCAGCCATTTGAACCTAAAGCGAAAAAAAAGTTGATGCAGTTTAATTCATCAATTTGAAGAATTGAAGAAAGAAATAAAAGGTTCATCAAAATGTGAATCTTTTTAACTACAAGCCTACAGGTCAAGAGTTCAGGTAGGAAGTTCCCATTTCGGCCGATGATAACGCTGGGAAACGATGCAGAAACTTATATGGGTAAATTACCCAAAAAGCCAAGAAGAAGTATCTGGATAGTGGCGATAGTGGACAGGATATCGAACTTCCAAAATAGGGGCGTTTTTCGATAAGACTCCTAATTGACTGAACATCATTTGAGATTTATGAGGGCACGCATGCAAAAAAAATGAGGTGAGTTCGAACGAGGAAGCTAGGTAGAATGATGTATTGATGCTAGGAAATACAGGTGAGTATAACCTTCACTTTTTTCCTTAAATTATTTTTAGTAATGGATGGTAATCTTGTTTGGTGATGGCTTACCCGCCTTATCCTTTCGTCATAGACTACAATATTGACCCGATTGCTATGAATAAGGACACATTTTGATGATTACGAGATCCAATAATACAACGTGCCAATACTATTTTCTTTAACCTGATATGCAGATATTTTCAGTAAGATTAAATTGTAAAACCAAGTTGCGCTTCAAAATTCTTGTAGCTCTACTCGCCTAATTGTGGATTCTAATGCTTTGATTTGCAATGACCATATATGTGTTTTTTTTTGTCCCTACATCTCTATTTAAGAATTCATCCGGGGTTGAATTTTGGATTTTTATTGCAACAAACTGGCGAAAACTTATTCCAACATTTTTTGCCTTTCTTGTTTTTGGCGAAAAACTGGTAGTGAATGTAAATTTTTTAGTTATTTAAGATTTCCCAAAGGAAAATTGGATTTCTCACTTATTTCCTGCAATTGAATACTACAATAAAACGTTCAATGTTAGGTCACGAAATGGAAAATTTGATTACTGATTCGTATGTATCTTAAAATTACTGATATATTTTTATTCACTTGTACTTATAGAGAGCGTTGTTCTGTTTGATGAAATTTCACCAAAGATTTCAATGCTGAACTCAAGATGAATACACTGGAATAATTGCTAAGATGAACCAGCTGCGGTAGTGATAACAGCAGCCTCAAAAATCATCACAGCCGCCAAATCAGTCACAATTAGGAATTGTCTTGGATATCTGTACGCCTGTACGGAACGTAAGTACGACAGCTGCCCAAGCCACGACGTCAAAATCATCATAGGAGATTTGAACGCTCAGGTTGGCCAAGAGGAGGAGTTTAGACCGACTATTGGAAAGTTCAGCGCTCACCGGCTGACGAACGAAAACGGCCTACGACTAATTGATTTCGCCGCCTCCAAGAATACCTGGGCAGACCAGGTGCAAAACGACTTGGCGAGCGTGGGGCGTATCCGAGGATGGAGAGATGTGGCCTCAAACGCGCGATTCGAACGAACAGGAGTGTTCGCCCGAAATCTTCACACAGTTTTGCACACCATCCATCGTTGCTTTGATCAGTCTGGTAAGCTTCCCAGGGAAGCTGTTCTCGTCCATAATTTTCCATAGCTCTATGCGGTCTATACTGTCGTATGCCGCCTTGAAATCAACGAACAGATGATGCGTTGGGACCTGGTATTCACGGTATTTTTGAAGGATTTGCCGCACAGTAAAAATCTGGTCCGTTGTCGATCGGCCGTCAACGAAGCCGGCTTGATAACTTCCCACGAACTCATTCACTAATGGTGACAGACGACGGAATATGATCTGGGATATCACTTTGTAGGCGGCATTAAGGATGGTGATCGCTCGAAAGTTCTCACACTCCAGCTTGTCGCCTTTCTTGTAGATGGGGAATAATACCCCTTCCTTCCACTCCTCCGGTAGCTGTTCAGTTTCCCAGATACTGACTATCAATTTGTGCAGGCAAGTGGCTAGCTTTTCCGGGCCCATCTTGATGAGCTCAGCTCCGATACCATCCTTACCAGCTGCTCATCAAAAGATATCCAAATTATTTTATTTACCGAAATGATCGTCTTGACAGCGCCATTGTCGTTAATAGACGTATTTATTTATTATCAGACTAAGGCCGGGGTGGTCTGTGCTGCACATAAAAGTCTTCTCCATTCAGCTCGGTCCATGGCTGCACTTCGCCAACCACGCAGTCTGCGGAGGGTCCGCAAATCGTCCTCCACCTGATCGATCCACCTTGCCCGCTGTGCACCTTCTTGTTCCCGTCGGATCATTGTCGAGAACCATTTTCACCGGTTTATTGTCCGACATGCTGGCTACGTTCCCGGCCTACCGTAGTCGTCCGATTTTCACTCTGTAAACGATGGATGGTTCTCCCAACAGCTGATGCAACTCGTGGTTCATTCGCCTCCTCCACGTACCGTCCGCCATCTGCACTCCACCATAGATGGTACGCAACACTTTCCTTTCAAAAACTCCCAGTGCGCGTTGGTCCTCCACGAGCATCGTCCAGGTCTCGTGTCCGTAGAGAACTACCGGTCTTATAAGCGTTTTGTAGATAGTCAGTTTGGTACGGCGGCGAACTCTATTCGATTGAAGCGTCTTGCGGAGTCCAAAGTACGTACGATTTCCAGCCACTATGCGCCTCCGAATTTCTCTGCTGGTATCGTTATCGGCGGTCACCAGTGAGCCCAAGTACACGAATTCTTCAACCACCTCGATTTCGTCACCACCGATAGAAACTCGTGGTGGGTGGCTTTCATTGACCTCTCTTGAGCCTCTTCCTATCATGTACTTCGTCTTCGACGTGTTGATGACTAGTCCAATCCGTTTAGCTTCGCTTTTCAGTCTGATGTAGGCTTCCTCCATTTTCTCAAAGTTACGTGCCATGATATCAATGTCGTCGGCGAAACCAAATAACTGGACGGACTTCGTGAAAATCGTACCACTCGTGTCAATCCCTGCCCTTCGTATTACTCCCTCCAAAGCGATGTTGAATAGCAGACACGAAAGACCATCACCTTGCTGTAACCCTCTACGCGTTTCGAAGGGACTCGAGAATGCCCCTGAAACTCGAACTACGCACATCACCCGATCCATCGTCGCCTTGATCAACCGTATCAGTTTATCCGGAAATCCGTTTTCGTGCATTAGCTGCCATAGCTGGTCCCGATCGATTGTATCATATGCGGCTTTGAAGTCGATAAATAGATGATGTGTGGGCACGTTGTATTCGCGGCATTTCTGCAATACCTGACCTGACGGCGAACACCTGGTCTGTGGTAGAGCGTTCACCCATAAATCCCGCCTGGTACTGCCCCACGAACTCTCTTGCAATTGGTGTTAGTCGACGGCATAAAATTTGGGAGAGTACCTTGTAGGCGGCGTTCAGCAATGTGATTGCGCGGTAGTTGCTACAATCCAACTAATCGCCCTTTTTGTAGATGGGACACACGACACCTTCCATCCACTCCTGCGGCAGAACCTCATCCTCCCAAACCTTAGTGATCACCCAGTGCTTCACCACCGTGTTTAAACAGCTCTCCTGGTAGTTGGTCAACTCCAGGGGCTTTGTTGTTTTTCAGCCGGCCGATCTCCTCCTGGATTTCCTGGAGATTCGGAGCCGGAAGTCGCATGTCCTGTGCGCGTGCTCCTAGGTTCATTACCATACCGCCACCGCTGTCTGCCATATCGCCATTCAGGTGCTCTTCGTAGTGCTGCCGCCACCTTTGGATCACCTCAGGCTCGTTTGTAAGAAGGTTCCCGTTTATGTCCTTGCACATATCGGGCTGTGGCCCGTGGCCCTTACGTGAACGGTTCAACTTCTGATAGAACTTTCGTGCGTTATTAGCACGGTACAGTTCCTCCGTCTCGATCTTCCTGCTGGCGCTTTTTCCTCCGGAAAATCGAGTTTTGTCTGTTCCGCGCCCGTTTGTATCGTGCCTCGTTCGCCCTCGTGCGGTGTTGCAGCAATCTCGCCCATGCTGCATTCTTCTCTTCTACTAACTACTCACATTCGCCGTCATACCAGTCGTTTTTCTGATCCGGGGGCACCGAGCCTAGTGAAGTGGTTGCGGTGCTTCCAATGACGGATCGTATATCTCTCCAGCCATCTTCAAGAGATGCTGCGCCTAGCTGCTCTTCCGTTGGGAGTGCCACTTCCAGCTGCTGCGCGTAGTCTTGGGCTAGTCTACCGTCTTGCAGCCGCCCAATGTCGGCGGACGACTCCGACGCGTGTTGATCACCGTCGAGAGTTTTGAGCGCAGGCATACTGCAACGAGGTAGTGGTCGATTTGGTTTTCCGTTACTTGATTAGGTGATTTCCATGTGGCCTTGTGGATATTCTTGCGGGGGAAGAAAGTGCTTCGGACTACCATTCCGCGGGAGGCTGCAAAGTTTATGCATCGTTGGCCGTTGTCGTTCGATACGATATGCAGACTATCCGGTCCGATGACCGCGTCTATACATTTCCTCCCTTCCTACCTGAGCGTTCATGTCACCGATGACGATTTTGACGTCCCGCAGTGGGCATCCATCGTATGTCTGCTCCAGCTGCGCATAGAACGCTTCTTTCTCGTCGTCGGATCTCCCTTCGTGTGAGCAGTGCACGTTGATGATGCTATAGTTGAAGAAACGGCCTTTTATCCTCAGCTTGCACATCCTTGCGTTGATTGGCTGCCACCCAATCACGCGTTGGCGCATCTTTCCCAACACTATGAAGCCGTAGCCGCTCGATGCCCGCTTTTCCACACTTTCTGTCCTGTCCAGCAGATTTCCTGCAGCGCTACGACATCGAAGTTGCGGGGATGTAATTCATCGTAGATTATCCTGTCGCAACCTGCGAAGCCAAGCGACTTGCAGTTCCATGTTCCAAGCTTCCAATCGTGATCCTTTATTCGTCGCCTAGGTCGTTGCCGATTGTATCGAGTCGTATTATCTTCTATGTCGTTCGTAATGGTTGGTTTTCAAGGCGGCTTATTGGGCCTGCGCAAACCTCCTGTCTCGTCGGAGGGCCGTCGTGTCAGGGCTGTTTAGCGTCCCACCTAACACCAGGACTTGGGCTTGTGCGCTTTGAGCGGCACACGGTCGCTTTGGCGGAGCCTACTTGTGGATTCATGCAGCTTTTTATAGAGGTTTAACATGGCCCACTGTCAAACCCCACCACATCCTAGGCAGGCGCCACAACTCGCAGAAGGCCAGGGGAGGGATCGTCAAGCCCTTGGACATAGTCCCTGCTGCCCCGTTAATAGACGTATCAAACATAAATTATATTCTTCGTTTGAAACCAAAGTTTTCGAAACCTTGGGAGTTTCTGTTGAAACAAATGTTGGATTATTATCTTTTATTGCTACTTGCCTTTCCAATGCAATGGACAGCAAAGGAATTTGTTGAGAGCTGATCTTCAAATTCTAACTCGCAACAAATCCAAATTTTTCATAATTGGTGACTTCAATGCCAAACACCGTTCATGGAATAATGCTCAAAGCAATTCCAATGGTGAAATTTTATTTGAAGATTGTTCTGCGGGATATTATACTATTCAATATCCCAATGGACCAACTTGTTTTTCTTCCAGTCGAAATCCTTCTACAATTGATTTAGTTTTAACGGATTCAAGTCAGCTGTGTGGCCAATTGGTAACTCATGCTGACTTTGTCTCTGATGGTGACGGCGATGGAGATGGTGGAGGAAGGTGACGTTTAAAATCTCACAGGAAGCTCCATTATTATTGACGACGATCTTCAGCTACTGATCCGTCTTAAAAAGGTGAGGCGAAGGCAATACCAAAGAACTCGCGATCCCGCATTGAAAGTTTTTTGGTGAGATTTGCAAAATGAAATTGAAAAACGTTTCACTATTCTGAGAAATACCAACTTTGAGAATAATGTCTCGATATTGGATCCCAGTTCGAAACCTTTTTTGAAATTAACGAAAATTCTTTTAAAAAAAACCTCAAAAGCCAATTCCAGCCTTTAAAGGGGGAAATAAAATTTTATTAACAAATGGCGAAAAGGCTCAAAAACTTGCTCAGCAGTTCGAGAATACTCATAATTTTAGTCTAGGTCTCACTAGTCCAATAGAGGATCAGGTTACACGGAGCTTCGAAGACATTCTCAACCAAGAAAATGTTTTTGACCCTTCGTTGGGAACTAATTTGGTAATTTGGATGAAGTGAGATCTATTACTAGAAAATTTAAAAATATGAAAGCCCCGGGTGATGATGGTATTTTCTACATAGTTATCAAAAAACTTCCTGAGAGCTCTTTATCCTTTTTGGCTAATTTATTTAACAAATGTTTTCAATTGACTTACTTTCCAGATAAATGGAAAAACGCCAAAGTTGTTCCAGAAGCCGGACAAAAATCCAGCTGACCTAATTTACATTAAATATTAGACTTTCCCATATATCAAAAAGAATTTAGAGGAAGACAAAATTAGGCCCATTAAAATGACGATGTTTCAGATATTCTTTGTAATAAACCAATAACAAAAAACTCAAAGGTGCAGCCCAATCGGGTTGTACGCAAAAGTGACGTAGGACTACGTGGCTATACGAAATGGATGGTATTTGCCATCATAGTTTGTGTTATTTGATATTTCACTCTCGTATAAGCTTTTTCTTCCTCATCAATTATTGGTGGCCCTGATAAGAGCCGTTTGTTTATGGTTTCGATGGGAATCTGTGAATTCCGGTTATTTCTGATATGGTGTAAATATAATGTGCACTCATAACGAATAATGAAGGGGCGGGGCTAATGAAATTACTTCATTAGATATAAGAAAGCTGCTTTTCGGCGCGCGCGACCCATTTCGATCGGGTTTCCACAGACAACGGACCGTTCGGAGAATTATGAATTCTAAGAATCCAATGAAACTTTCTCGAAAGATTCTGAATTTTGTTATAAGATCAATCGTAAAAAGCGAATTTGATAGCGCGTCAGAGGAAGATGATGTAGTGAATGAATGGGATCACTAACAGCAACCAAGCTACCACGCAAAACCCAATGCCACCGAAACAGTCCATTTTCGCAATTAACTCTTCCTTTTCGTAAAATGTTGGTCCTGAGAAGAACCAATTTTCTATTTCCAATTCCCATTCCAATCACTAACTGCATCCAATCGCTTGTGTAAATTTGAAGCATTGCCACACTGCCACCCACTTTGTGCTGCTGTGTCCGCTTCGCTGCATCGAATGTAGAACCGCCTTCTGAGGAATTCCGATCAAAATGGCTCGCGCGCACCGAACAGCAGCTTTCTTGTATTTAAAAAATTAAACCCGTAAGCCCCGCCCCTATGTGAGCTGATAAGGTGTAAATATAATGTGCACTCATAACGATTAATGAAGGGGCGGGGCTTATGAAATTACTTCATTAGATATAAGAAAGCTGCTTTCCGGCGCGCGCGAGCCATTTCGATCGGGATTCCGCAGACAACGGACCGTTCGGAGAATGACAAATTCTAAGAATCCTATTAAATTTTCTCGCAAGATTCTGAATTTGCACACCAAAAAATTATGAATATTACAGGTGATGTATTTTAATAAAATGACACAAAACCACATGACGTAAATGGAATCGTATATTTTTCAATGTCAGATGATTTAAAATTACATGTCACGGAACCTAAACACAGCACCCGCTGCAACGCACCAGCAGTTAATGACTTGATGCAGTGAAATACTTGTTCAGTGCAAATCGTGGAACCAGTTTTACTTCGATCATCCCTCTTTCAAGAAACGGAGATAGCTGAGTGGTAGCGTGCCGGGCTCTCCCTCAACGGCCTTATGTTCGATTCTCGTTCTGATCAATCAATTTTTTTGTTAATAAAGTTGTGATGTCAAATTAAAGTACCACCTAATTTTACGTCAAAAATGACGCTCGTATATGTCGGTGTCACAGCACCTAAAATTACACGATTATTTTTAGGTGTGTGGTTATGAGATGTTGTTTATCTAAGATGCGTATTGTTGCGAGGAATGACAACAGAAATTTGACTCAAGACGAAGTTTCTTCATATTACCAAACATTATCTCTTGACATCTGTCTGTCCAAGCGACGTTCACTAATGGGTAGTTGCTGTAGGTAGATAGTTTTCACAAAAGTGGCGTCTTCATGGATTTTATACAAAAGAAAGTTGATCCGAAATAAACTTTCTTCAAAGTTCAAAACTCAATCGTAAATAGCGAATTTGATAGCGCGTCGGAGGGAGATGATGTGGAAAATTTTAATGGATGGGATCACTAACAGCAACCAAGCTACCACGCTAAACCCGATGCCACCGAAACAGTCCATTTTCGCAATTAACTCTTTCTTTTTATAAAATGTTGGTTCTGAGAAGAACCAATTTTCTTTTCCCAATGTTCCTTTCCAACTAACTGACACCACAATTCAATTTTCAGCATCGGCACTGGCGGTGCGGGATCGCCACAGTGCTATTTTTATGAACAACCTTTTCTTCATATGAAATTCTGGTTCGTTGAGGTTGAATGATCTGCAGCAACACATCGAGCACCACCACCAATGCGATGGATTTTCTTTGACAATGTTATTAGCGTCTCCGTGATGCTGTGTTCTCTCCGTTAAGATCGCTTTGATGCGTCTGCTATGCGTAAAATCTTGTTCAAACTGAGGATTAGATCCAAACCCGCAAGTGATTTATTTTTGATGTCTGTGCTAGTGATGCATGTACGTGATTGGTTAGTTTACCTATTTCTAAACTTTTTATCAATTATCGATAATAAATAGTTAAAAATCAGTATTTTCAAATAAATACAAAGAAGCGTTGACTCATCCTTGATCGAATGGTCCAAAAAAATTGAAAATCCATCGAGAAACGGCTTAGATATTAAAGTTTAAAGTCTATCATATTTTCGTGACGGTCCCAGATTTTCGCAATCGTAAAGTGTACCCCAATATAGAAAACACAGACGTAGTCCTACGTCAAAATATCATGTCTATTAGAATATTTATTTGTCTTAAATTAAAATACTAGTAATTACTTTTTTATCAGCAGCTTGTTCCTTATAACCAGATCCTTGGCATCGTGCTCGATACTTTCGTACATCCATTTGCGAGTTACCCTGCAGTGCGGCCCACACTTGGCACTTCCGCAGCACTGGCACGGAAAGTGGCACCCGGGGCAACTCATGTCCAAGCAATCGCACATGTCCCTGCCGCTCTCTCGGTGTACTCCCCTCTCATTGTAAATCCCGGTGGCCTTGGGCACCACCAGCGGTGTCGATTTACGATTTAGTTTTCGCTTCTCGCGCCGCGATGTGTTCGGGTTGAAGTTGGCCAGGAACTTGGGGTCCGTTTCCAGCTTTTTCAGCTGTCCGTTCTCGGTCCGTCGGGTGGTTCGCTGGGCGAACGATATCTGCTGGTTCGAGTGACGCAGATTGGCCGACACCGGTGTGTTGGAGCGTTCGGCGTGCGGTAACGGCGAACAGGACGCCGATGAGATACCGATACGTTCCGGTTCCCGGCTTCCATCATCGTCGGAGGAATTGATTTCGACACAGTCTTCCATTATTTTAGAGATTATTCACTAATAATTTGTATGAATAAATTTGTTTTATGATGCGAATAACAATGAAGGGAAGCTTTAAATAGAATGTAAACACCTAGCTGTCAGAAGAATTTATACATATGTGCTTTAGCTAGCCACCGTTTGGTGGCGCTAGTTCTGCTATTTATCAGAGATATGGAACGATTTATCGTCCACGGTTAGAAAAAAGTACTTATGTACTTTTTTCTTTTGCAACACCCTCCCTCTTCTCTTTGTTTTCATAAAATGGAGGGTCCCTATTTTGCGCCCACCAGCGACGGAAGAAGCTTTTGTTTACAAAAGCAGTTTCGCCATTCCGAAATGTTGTTGCGAATAATAACCTATTTTGCGGAACTGATTAGATTCAGATTAGAGTGCGTCTTATTCGAACAAGAACCGTTCTCCCACTCTGACTCTCGTTTCAAAAGGTTTCAAAGCTGTTTCGTTTCAGCGTTTCAGCGATCTGGGGCTCGATAAAATATTACGTAACATTGTAAGAGAAAAATGGTAATCATTAATCATACTTCAAACGTTTTATTCATTAATCATAATCGTCAATCATTGTCAAAAATAAATTTAATCATTTATCAAAATCAATATTCATTGTCAAAAATGAATAAATCATTAATCATAGAGTTGAATGATTTAATCATTCATTGGAAGCTTTATTCATTAACGCATTAACGACTTTGGGTCCCTCATCTGCCGTGCGGTAAGACGCACAGCTACAAAACAAGACCATGCTGAGGGTGGCTGGGTTCGATTCCCGGTGCCGGTCTAGACAATTTTCGGATTGGAAATTTTCTCGACTTACCTGGGCATAAAAGTATCATCGTGCTAGCCTCATGATATACGAATGCAAAAATGGTAACCTGACTTAGAAACCTCGCAGTTAATAACTGTGGAAGTGCTTAATGAACACTAAGCTGCGAGGCGGCTCTGTCCCAGTGTGGGGATGTAATGCCAATAAGAAGAAAAATAGACTCTGGGAGACAATACGGCTTGAATCTCACTATTTAAAAAAAAAACATTTAATGAAAATCACTGCCTGTTATAGTATTACGTAATTTATGAATGACCATGACATTATTCACAAACAAGTTTCCAAAGCAGCATACTTTTTAAAAAATAATAATAATCTTACAATTATTGAGCTCACAATTTATTATTAAATTTAGTTATTAATTATTAATGGCTTTTCAATATGGTTTTAATTCGTTCAACTATCAGGACTACTTTGAAAGAAGTGCATCATTCCTCGCCGAGCACCGATGGATCTTCGAGCAATCCAATACGAAGTTTGTGCAAGCCGGCACTCTGGATGTGCTACCCTCCACGTGGATTCAAGACTTGAAGCGCGCCAACAACGACGAGCTAAACGCAATTCCTCTGGGACACGTGTGTGGAGACTGGTGTGATGATCTCAAAAGATTCCTGAAGGTGGTTAAAAGTCTATCGGTTGAATATGAGCAAAGATGTGATACTTGCAGTGAGAAGCCGGCAATGGCGAAAGGAATAAGTCCCAAAAAAATGTATGAGATCCAAAACTTGACCAGTCTGATTGGAGAAATTTGTGACCGCAACGAAACGTTGCTGGATTTTGGTTCAGGATTGGTATGCTACATTTTGACGTAGGACTACTTCATTGTCTTTGATGCACCTTTCAACAACTTTGTATGACATAATCGAACTAAAAGAAATCAAATATATTTTGTAGGGCTACCTGAGTCAACATATTAATGCAGTACATCAGTTCAGGGTTCTTGGCCTAGAAGGAGACTCCTATCGTGTTCAAGCTGCACACAAAAGGCAAGCAAACATGTTTCCTAATTCCCTGGAAAAAGTGAAGTACGTTCAACACTTCATTCAGGAGAACTCATTTGATCAAATTAAGGAAGCTTTAACATCAGCGTTTCCAGATGAACTAAACCCCTCAATAGCAATCGTTGGTCTTCACGCTTGTGCCGATTTGTCTGTTACCGCCATCAAGATGTTCCTTTTCAACGAATATGTCACCAAGCTCATTATAATGCCATGTTGTTATCACAAATTAGCTTTTGACGAAGAACATTGTTCCAAGTTCAAGAACTTCCCCATCAGCCAAAAACTAAAAGAAGCCAAAGAACCACATATCAATTTCATTGGAAGGCCGTTTCTACGCTTAGGATGTCAACAAACCGCATCTCGCTGGAAGAATATGACTGAAGAGGAACATATCTCGCATGGGTTAGCCATGTTTGAACGAAGTCTAGTGGAAGCACTTGTCAAACCAGGTCAAACTGTAACTAAGCGTAGGAGCAAATCCGGCGGAGAAGATGACAACTTATTGGACAAATTTTACCTTAGTGATGCTTCAAAAATAGGTCCAGAATGTGACATTCCGTGGGATGACACGCATCGTAACAAATTCGAGGAGCTGAGTAAAAAATACCCCGATGGAGGTCAATTAGCAGAATTCCTGACCTGTCTACAGACTTGTTTACAGGTAATAAACCAGCTTTCCCATTTATGAATACTTACATAATACACGTGTCACGTATCTTTGTAGCCAGTATGTGAAAACCTCATCCTATTGGATCGAATGTGTTACATCGAAATGGAGGCTAAATACAGAAATATACCTGTACGATGTAATCTGATAAAGTTTTCAAATGACAACCTATCTCCGAGATGCTTTGTTATAGTTGCCGAAAAGGTCACCAAGATGCGATAATGGGTAGACTTGATATACAATGTTTTCTCAAGAATCATATTGATTTTATTCCATACATATTTTGTATAGACTTTTCCTCAACAAGAAAGAAATCATAAATTATGCCATATTTTTTCAACCATGTAAACCTGAGAATGCACAACCCATACGAAAAACACTACCCCTCGGATGTGGTCGATTTGATTTTCAGTATTTATGTTCATCACGAGATACCCACGTGACTTTGCGCACTGGTCGAAGAAAAAAGACTGGTCCTTTAATAATCATGTAGGGGAAGTGTACCGGTTCTGGCCAACTTAGTGCCTAATTTGGCCAACCCTGAAGAATACATATTTTTTCAAAATAATCGATCAGTTCAAAACAGCGTGGAAGCGTGAGGGATATATCTCTTTTTGGAACTAATAAAACTCTTGCGAATTGGTTTATTTTTGGAGTTTTTCGCAAAATTGGCCAAATTAGGAACATGGCCAAAACCGGTACAGTTCCCCTACTTACATACTTATTGCTTCAAAAATTCTAATCACGGGTGGTCACTAAAAAACGGGAATTTCAATACTTCAACACTTTTCTATGACAACATATTTCCAGAGAAATATTTTCTTATGAGAATGAATCCTTAGAATATTAAATAAAGATTGTGGGAAAGGAACACGGTAGACAATTCTGATCGTGAAAATTATTGGGAAACAGGTTATTCCAATCTTCATGGATCGTCACGCTGCTCTCAACCCCCTCCCCCTAGAGGCGTGACGTTCTTTGTGGATGGCCCCTAAGGTCGAATAGAGGAATTGGTATCCTTTAACAAAAATATTTCGAAAACTGTTAAAGAATTTTAAGTAGACCGAGCTTCATTGTATTCAAAGGAATTGGATGGCCAGAGACACGAAGCAACTCATCAATAGGATCACAAGCATCATCTTGAAATGGCCGCCGTCCAACGGTCAAGTGAACTTGCGGCGTCAACAAACTTGAGCACGGCGGATCACGGACCATATGCTATCTTCTTCTTCTATATAATAAAAATGAAATGGTCTGTGTTCGTATCCGCATAGGGGAAGAGGCCCCAAAAGGCCGAAAAACTAAACCTAAGATTTGTATGGAAATTTTGCATGGCAGTACACAGCGCGCATTTTCGCCTACTATGCAGGACAACGTCTGCCGGGTCGACTAGTCTTATATATAAAAATGAAATGGTCTGTGTTCGTATTTGCATAACTCGAAAACGGCTGGATGGATTTTTTTCATTTCTTCAGCAGAAACATTCGTTATAGTTTCCGACGGGTTTATATGATATTTCCTAAAGCGAAAATTACGAGGAAATTTGAGCAAACCGTGAAAAACTAAAATTGTGATTCCTATGCGAACTTTGCATAGGCAGTTCGCAACGTGCATTTTCGCCTACTATGCAGGACAACGTCTGCCAGGTCGACTAGTTATTCATAAATCTAAGTTTAAAAACTAAGGCCAACTCTTAATATAATTAATATAGTTATAAATTTATATAACGTATATCAGATTGAACTGCACTTCTTTGTAGTTTTCTTCCCGAGCCATTCTTTTCATTCCCGCTATTTATTAGCCACCCGTTAGAATATTGGGCTACGAAATGGTGAGTTGACATCCGGGAAGGAGCGCCTGACATTACTCTGGTCCTAACAAGTTCCAATACTCACGCTTCCACGGGTCTTCCGATGACAATTGACCGCCAGCTAAGGGTTGCGTACTTAGCTGGTAGTGTAGCCTGGGCACTGTTGTCTTTCTGACATCAGCTAGAGTGAGAGGGTGCGTCCTGTGGGGTCTGTCTATAGGATGTGGTGGGGTTCGACAGTGGGCTCTGTTGAACTTCTATAAAAAGCTACATGTGTCCCCAAGCAGGCCCTATCAAAGCGACCGTGTGCCGCTCAAAGCGCACTAGCCTAGTCCTGGTGTTGGGTGGGACTTTAATCAAATTTGACCCGACTGATCGAGCGTCTGTTTACCAAGGAGGTGCGGTTCTGGCATCAAGCGGCTGAGTATCAAATGCTATTCCCCGGAAGCTATACGAATAGGGAACCTTGGGCCAACAACCTACTGTTCCCGAAACATAAATTTGTTCGAGAATCCGATAATGAAAGAATACGGACTGATTTTACGGCAACGACTCTTAGCGCGAAACAACGGACACGAATAGGAACATGGATATAGGAACATGTAACATGGATCGGTGTTCATCAACAGATGCCTGCGGGATATAATTCGGGCCTGGTGGCATCACAACTGGATCTCAAACAACGAGCTCCATCGTCGTTGTCACCAGAGGCCGATAGCAACAGAAATTTGGGATCGAAAACGAAATCTGTAAACAAGCATTAGACTGGAACCCAGCGGAATATCGCAGCAGAGGCAGACCCAGAGGCTCATGGCAGCGAAGCCACAATAAAGAAATAAAAGAAGTCGACCGAAATCTAACCTAGCAACAGGTTAAAGCGATAACGCTCAGGATAAAGATCTTTTGCACCACCGGAGGTGTACATGATCCATAAGTAAGTTAAAATTTTAAGTTAAAAAACAAGCCAAGTCCCAGTTGAAATTTAGAGCCATTGAAGAAGTATTGTTTTATCTCACCAGCTGCCCAGACTACACTACCAGCTAGATAAGCAACTTTTTAACCTGGCAGTCGATTGTCAACGGCAGACCCGTGGAAAAGTGAGATTAGAGCTTGTGAGGACAGTGGGGACCACATACACGTTGTAATACCGGATGTCACTTCGTAGGTCGCGTTGAATATTTGCCATGTGATAGTTCAGTCGGCAGTGAACTGTCAAGGCCTTCACTAAGCCACTGCAATTCTGTTTAGACAGAGATGGCTTTGTAAACATGCGTGCTCACTGCTGAAAAATATCACAACGATAAGAAGCAAATGAAGATCCTTCCCCTTTGTTTTTGATGAGATGAACATCGGAGCCATGAGATGAAATCCAGGAGCAGTTCCCCTATGTGTAGTGGGGCCACGTCAAAGAGAATGTTTCCTGGAAGAACTCCAGGAGGGACTCTTGGAAAATCTCAAAGAAGAATTCCTGTAAGAACTTCAGGAGGAGCTCCAGAAGGAATTCCTAAAGGAACTCCAGACCGGAGTTCCTGGAGGAACTTCAGAAGGAATTCCTGGAGGAACCCTGGAAGGAATTCCTGGAGGAACTCCAGCAGGAATCCATGGGAAAATTCGCCTAGAGGACTTCCAGGAAATATCCCAAGAAGAGCTCCAGTGGGAAACTCTGGAAGAACTCCAGGAGGAATTTCCGGAGCAACTTCAGGAGGAATTCCTGGTGGAACTCTAGGAGAAATCCCTGGAAGAAGTCCAGGAGGATTTTTTGAACAAACTCCAAGAGGAATTCTTAGAGGAGATCCTGGAGGAACTATAGGAGAAATTTCTGGTGGCACTCCAGGAGGAACTCCTGGGGGGATGGAGGAGGAAGCAGGGACTATGTCCAAGGGCTTGACAATCCCTCCCCAGGCCATCTGCGAGTTGTGGCGCCTGCCAAGGATGTGGTGGGGTTTGACAGTGGGCCCTGTTAAACCTCTATAAACAGCTGCATGAATCCGCAAGTAGGCTCCGCCAAAGCGACCGTGTGCCGCTCAAAGCGCACAAGCCCAAGTCCTGGTGTTAGGTGGGACGCTAAACAGCCCTGACACGACGGCCCTCCGGCGAGGCAGGAGGTTTGCGCAGGCCCAATAAGCCGCCTGGAAAACCAATAATTATGAACAATATAAGAGATAATGTGACTCGTTATAATCGGCAAAGACCTAGGCGACGAATAAAGGATCACGATTGGAAGCTTGGAACATGGAACTGCAAGTCGCTAGGTTTCGTAGGTTGCGACAGGATGATCTACGATGAATTACATCCCCGCAACTTCGACGTCGTGGCGCTGCAGGAGATTTGCTGGACAGGACAGAAAGTGTGGAAAAGCGGGCATCGGGCGGCTAGCTTCTACCAAAGCTATGGCATCACCAACGAGCTGGGAACTGGCTTCATAGTGCTGGGTAAGATGCGCCAGCGCGTGATTGGGTGGCAGCCAATCAACGCAAGGATGTGCAAGCTGAGGATTAAAGGCCGTTTCTTCAACTATAGCATCATCAACGTGCACTGCCCACACGAAGGGAGACCCGACGACGAGAAAGAAGCGTTCTACGCACAGCTGGAGCAGACATACGATGGATGCCCACTGCGGGACGTCAAAATCGTTATCGGTGACATGAACGCGCAAGTAGGAAGGGAGGAAATGTATAGACCGGTCATCGGACCAGATAGTCTGCACACCGTATCGAATGACAACGGCCAACGATGCATAAACTTCGCAGCCTCCCGGGGAATGGTAGTCCGAAGCACCTTCTTTCCCCGCAAAAATATCCACAAGGCCACATGGAGATCACCTAATCAAGAAGCGGAAATCCAAATCTACCACATTCTAATCGACGGTAAATTCTTCTCCGACATCACGAACGTCCTCACTTACCGCAGTGCGAATATTGAATCCGACCACTACCTCGTTGCAGTATGCCTGCGCTCAAAACTCTCGACGGTGTACAACACGCGTCGAAGTCGGACGCCGCGGCTTAACATTGGGCGGCTACAAGACGGTAGACTAGCCCAATAATACGCGCAGCAGCTGGAAGTGGCACTCCCAACGGAAGAGCAGCTAGGCGCAGCGTCTCTTGAAGATGGCTGGAGAGATATTCGATCCGCCATTGGTAGCACCGCAACCGCTGCACTTGGCACGGTGCCCCGGATCAGAGAAACGACTGGTATGACGGCGAATGGTAGCAGTTAGTGGAAGAGAAGAATGCAGCATGGGCGAGATTGCTGCAACACCGCACGAGGGCGAACGAGGCACGATATAAACAGGCGCGGAACAGACAAAACTCGATTTTCCGGAGGAAAAAGCGCCAGCAGGAAGATCGAGACCGTGAAGAAACGGAGCAACTGTACCGCGCTAATAAGACACAAAAGTTCTATGAGAAGTTGAATTGTTCACGTAAGGGCCACGTGCCACAGCCTGATATGTGTAAGGACATAAACGGGAACCTTCTTACGAACGAGCGTGAGGTGATCCAAAGGTGGCGGCAGCACTACGAAGAACACCTGAATGGCGATGTGGCAGACGAAAATGGCGGTATGGTGATGGACCTGGGGGAACGCGCGCAGGACATAATTCTACCGGCTCCGGATCTCCAGGAAATCCAGGAGGAGATTGGCCGGCTGAAGAACAACAAAGCCCCTGGGGTTGACCAACTACCAGGAGAGCTATTTAAACACGGTGGTGAGGCACTGGCTAGAGCGCTGCACTGGGTTATTACCAAAATTTGGGATGAGGAAGTTTTGCCGCAGGAGTGGATGGAAGGTGTCGTGTGTCCCAAAAGGGTGATAAGCTGGATTGTAGCAACTACCGCGCAATCACATTGATGAACGCCGCCTACAAGGTACTCTCCCAAATTTTATGCCGTCGACTAGCACCAATTGCAAGGGAGTTCGTGGGGCAGTACCAGGCGGGTTTTATGGGCGAACGCTCCACCACGGACCAGGTGTTCGCCATTCGCCAAGTACTGCAGAAATGCCGAGAATAAAACGTGCTCACACATTATCTATTCATCGACTTCAAAGCCGTATATGATACAATTGATCGGGACCAGCTATGGCAGCTAATGCACGAAAACGGATTTTCGGATAAACTAACGCGGTTGATCAAAGCGACGATGGATCGGGTGATGTGCGTAGTTCGAGTTTCAGGGGCATTCTCGAGTCCCTTCGAAACCCGCAGAGGGTTACGGCAAGGTGATGGTCTTTCGTCTCTGCTATTCAACATCGTTTTGGAAGGGGTAATACGAAGAGCAGGGATTAACACGAGTGGTACGATTTTCAATAAGTCCGTCCAGCTATTTGATTTCGCCGACGACATAGATATTATGGCACGTAACTTTGAGAAGATGGAGGAAGCCTACATCAGACTGAAGAGGGAAGCCAAGAAGAACAATGTGAGCCACCCACCGCGAGTTGGCATCGGTGGTGACGAAATCGAGGTGGTAGAAGAATTTGTGCACTTGGGCTCACTGGTAACTGCCGAAAATGATACCAGCAGAGAAATTCGGAGACGCATAGTGGCTGGAAATCGTACATACTTTGGACTCCGCAAGACGCTCCGAACGAATAGAGTTCGCCGCCGTACCAAACTGACAATCTTCAAAACGCTCATTAGACCGGTAGTCCTCTACGGACACGAGACCTGGACGATGCTCGTGGAGGACCAACGCGCACTCGGAGTTTTCGAAAGGAAAATGCTGCGTACCATCTATGGTGGGGTGCAGATGGCGGACGGTACGTGGAGGAGGCGAATGAACCACGAGTGTTGCATCAGCTGTTGGGAGAACCATCCATCGTTCACACCGCGAAAATCGGAAGACTGCGGTGGGCCGGGCACGTAGCCAGAATGTCGGACAATAACCCGGTGAAAATGGTTCTCGACAACGATCCGACAGGCACAAGAAGGCGAGGTGCGCAGCGGGCAAGGTGGATCGATCAGGTGGAAGATGACTTGCGGACCCTCCGTAGACTGCGTGGTTGGCGACGTGTAGCCATGGACCGAACCGAATGGAGAAGACTCTTATATATCGCACAGGCCACTTCGGCCTTAGTCTGAATAAATAAAATAAATGGAGGAGGAATTCCTAAAATGTCTCTAAAAGGAACTCCTGGAGGAGTTCTAGGAGAAATTCCTGGAGGAATTCTAGGAGAAATTCCTAAAAGAACTTCACGTGCCTAAAAGAGTACACGTGTTATACATGCCGGTGTATTTACTGTGCGCACACCCCTCTGGCTCCAGCGTGTATTATTTCCAGCTTCACAGTATAGCCGGGCAATCAGTGCAGAATGCTGAATGCTTCCAATGACTTGGTAGCCAAATGGCGTCAGACGGCGGTACTAAGATCGACATAGGCGCACGGATCAAGAAAGCAAGGACGAGTTTAAGAAACAACTGGAAAAACAGGTCGATAAGTGAACGCACCAAAATACGATTTTTCCACTCTAACGTGAAATCTGTGCTGCTATACGCTACCGAAACATGGTGTGTTAGGGACGTTCCGATACTTCAAAATATCGATATTTGATTCGATACGATACTCGAATCAAAGTATCGATATCACCGATATATTGGAATAAAAATATCGATATATCGGAAAATCATATGATATTTCATAAACATTAAGAAGATATTTGTTGTAGTTATTCAATTTCTATCGCATTACCCCTTTACAAAAATAATTAGAAATGACTATTTTTTATTACTGAATCATCGGCAGCAGCGATCGTCGTAGTTACAATTCGTAACTTCTTCGAAAAAAACAACTAAAATTTCAAAAATCCATCTACAAAAGGAATTTATCTTTGGTTTCTAAAGGAAATTTCCTTGAATTTCGGCAGGATTCTCTTCGATCCCCACGGGACATTCTTTAACATTTACGTAAAAATTCCCGTCTCATTAACTTCCTTGAAAAATAAAAGAAAATAACTGAACTACCGGAAATTCTAACAGGAAATTCTTTTTTAGAATTTCTATAGAAATTTCGAAATTTCTACCAGAAAACCCAACTTTCTAAGGAAATTCATTCTTTTGAACTTCGGAAGAAAATTTCCACATTTCTATTTCCACAAAACTGTTCCAAATTTTTGAAATTAAATTATCTAAATTCCCATAAGAACACGTCAAACATACAATTGAATTCGCGTGACGATTCAATGACATATTGACAATGACAACGGCGCGCCAATTCAAAGTGTTGAGTTGCCAAAACTGTTTGTGCTGGTAGCGCATACCTCATCAGCGCTACCGTGAAAAATAATCTTCACTATTAAAAATACGGCACATCAGATCCATTTTGAAGTAATTTATTCCAATAAACAAAATATTTAGATACTATTGTCATTTTTGGGATAGTTTGTTCAGATTCAATATATCGATATCGAAAGCAAAAATATCGATATGACCGATATATTGAATACAAAATATCGATACAAAAATATCGGATATCGAAACAAATATATCGATATTCCGATATATCGGAAGTATCGGAACGTCCTTATGTGTATCAGTACAGAACACTCAACGGCTGCAGGTGTTCATCAACAGATGCCTGCGGTAGTGCGTTATATAATTCGGGCCTGGTGGCCTCGCAACTGCATCTCAAACAACGAGCTCCATCGTCATTGTCACCAGAGACCAATAGCAACAGAAATTCGGGATCGGAAGTGGGGCTGGGTCGGCCACACCTTTCGTAGGAGTGGACACGAAATCTGTAAACAAGCATTAGACTGGAACCCAGCGTGACATTGCAGCTGGAGTCCGGATTCTTGCTGGTTACTGACTACATGCAGGAACCGGCTTAGTGTGTGATGGTTCAAGCACAGAGAACAGACATACAAGTCCGTTTTCAATAGTGTGTAAGGAATTTAACGGACGTTTTGAAACGCAACGCAAGTGGCAATCTCGTGGAGGCGCTGGCATCGCATAGTATCTCATCAAGAAGCTGTCAAAATTTTAGGCGCCACCTCCCACCATAAACATGAACAACAGATCCTCTTTCTTACTCTGGTTTTGATTCCATATTTAATGTTTCTTTCTCACACTAACGCAAGCGATTTATTTGCCATCATGGAGCGCATGGTTTGTTTTGTGACCCTTTCCATTAGCGTCACAACCAGCAGCGAAGCACTAAAGGATGAAAAGGCCATAATTTGTGCTCACATTTTAAGTTTATTTCGCTAGAAATTAGACAGCATTGAATTTCATTAAATCAGCTTCACAATTAATTTTCTACTTTTTTCATTGCTACTAATGACATTGATAGAAAATATTTTACGTCTCATAGAAATTGCAATCAATCAGGAGAATAAAGCTGATGCTGAAATCACAGTAAACTGGACATACTTCAGCAAATCATTTCGCTGTAACTAGAATTCAGATTTTGGTGTGCAAATATATTCATGATTTTTCAATTATTCATGCCCCGTCTAGTCTTTCAATTCACGTTATGTATAGAAATATAACTGAATAACTGTTTTAGAACACTATCTCTCTTCGACAGTAGTTAAAACTTTTATAAGCATATAATTTTTCACCAATATGAGAAGTGGCTTGAGTAGCAGAAACTCTACTTGAATGTTTGAAGGTACGAAAAAGTGTTTTGCAAAAAATATTTTTTTACCTCGTTGGTTCCATAGTGCCTGAAAAATAAACATCAACAGTTATCACGTGCTGAAAGAGGCGGCAAGCTTGGTATCATTTTGGCGCGCAATGTTTGTTTGATGCAATATGACAGCTAGTACGCTTGTCGCCATGAAAGACACCTAGCGCCACCAAACGACGTATTGCCACAGTCAGTATTCAACGTACTTTGATTTACACAGCTTTTTGAGTAAAATTTGTTCTAGCCTGGATGTCTGTTATCTGTGGTTCAAGACACTACAGCAGCAGAGGCAGACCCAGAAGTTCATTGCGGCGAAGCTTCCAAAAAAGAAATGAAAGAAGACGACCGAAATCTAACCGGGCAACAGGTTGAAGCGATAGCTGGACATCGCTCAGGATGGAGATCTTTCAAGTCGGCCCTTTGCACCACCGGACCCATAAGTAAGTTCATCTAGAATTTCTTCCTGGAATTCCTCTGAGAATACCTCCTGATATGTCTCCAGAAATTCCTCATGGATTTTTCCCAGAAATTCCTCCAGCAGTTTTTTCAGATATTTCGGAGTTCGTTCAGGTTTTCCTCCTGGAGTTCCTTCAGGAATTCCTCGAGGAGTTCCTGCAAGATTTCCTTCAGAAGTTGCTCCTGGAGTTCTAACAAGAATTCCTCTTAGAGTTCCTATAGAAATTTCTCCTTAGGGAAAGCCTCTTGAAGTTACTCCTGGAATTGCTCTAAGAATTCTTCCTGAAGTTCCTCCAGAAATCCCTCCTGGAGTTCCTCCAACATTGGCGTCACGTCACTCCACTCGTAGAATAAGCCCAAGTAAATTTCCTTGTACCACAAACATATTTTTTCATTCCGCGTTGCATCGAATGTCTTTTTTGATAATTTTTTCGGCAAAGTATCAAACTTGTCGTTGCAAAATGTCAAGTCCGAGTAATATAGACACTTTCAGATTTTGAATGCCAATCACTTCCGTTGCCATTAATAAATTAAGTGTTTGCAAAGCGTTTACTGATTATACTGAGTAAAAATATACGAGAAAGACAAAAAAACAAGATTGTTTAAAAAATATACATTCCTGTTCTGATATTCAACTACGGTTAGATTTAAACGAAGTTGGAACATTATTCGACCAGAATAAAAAAACAATAAATGTGACTGTCCACATATATTTTTGCTCCCATACTTTTATGCTCCTAAATTCAGCCAATGAGAGCTCAAACGATAATTCTTTTGTAAACCATTCCTAAATAAAATTTGGATATTAGGCAAAACAGTTGATCAAATTGTCGTAGATGGTTAGAAAGCAGGCGCCAGTTGGTTGTAGTTGCTCTTGGGTAGATTAAGGCATATTGTTATGGATGTATTGTATATACCTATTGTTGAAAAGTGAGAACTGCAACTGTTGGTATCAGTCAGTAACCTACCGTGAAGTGAAAGGGAACTCTAGTATTTGTTGTTCTTTGTGAGGGGGTTCCATTGTTCTGCCCAACAGGCTCTGGGCCCAGCACCGTTCTGGATCTACATCTTAGTGGGATGGATTGACCGTCGACGTTACAGCAATGGGATCATGGATCGGCCTCGTAAGTCGTGGGTAGCGCCGGACGGAATGCTTTATTAGGTCGGAACGTTCGGTAGGATTCTGGCTGGTCAGCAGGAGTCCAAGAGAAGCTGGTCGGTAGAGCATCGAGAGGCGTCGTACAAGCATCGGAATCGGGCCACTTGAACGGGCGCATGTGCTAGTTGGCGTACACACTTCGGAGTGAGGGCCATTTTTACGAGAAATTGGACCAGAAATTTCGTCGAGGAGGAGCTCAGGACTAGATGCTCAGTGTTAGGAGGAGCCATGACAGTAGCGAGACGTGCACACTGAGGAGCAGTGTTGGAATATCAGGTAGTGTGCGACGCTTCGCTGTAGATCGTAGATGGATAAGGCGCCGTATAGTTGTAGTTGCTCTTTGGTATAGATTAGGAAAGTTGTTATTGATGAGTGTAGAGTAGAGTGGGGCAAGAGTACGCACTACGTACGCAGCTTTTGCATATCAAATCAGTGTCGATGATTCATATACTCTACCTTTATGTTATCCAGTGAAAAAAATATTGAAATTATTGAGATTCGTTTTAGTAGAACCCTTATTGCAAGACAAGTGAAAAACGCACTCTTACCCCACCGGTGGGGTAAAAGTGCGCATCGAGATGTAAGAGTACGCATTTATCCAATCATGTGCTTTAAGTATATATTAACACAAATAAGAGTTAATAACATTTAATTGATGTTTAATGAGCATATATTAGGGAATGTTTAAAGATTACGTAACTCTTAAAGGGGGAGGGGGTCCTAAAAATGTGCACTTTCAAACGAAAAACCATTGTTTTTTGTATATACAAAAAATTACAGAGGTAAAAATATATATCAGGTTTCACGTGGCGTATACAAAGGAATTTTCCTTAAAGAAAGTCCACCAATCACGTAACGTAAAATTTGGCTATTTCATTACCCCTCCCCCCTATATTATACTTTTTGTATGAATCCTCTAAAAATTATATGGATCGTCATACATCTCGCAACCCCTCCCAGATAAACGTTGCGCATTTTATGAATGTTATTTTGATTAAATGAAATTGTGTTTTCGTACCAAGGGGAGGGTCGCTGAGCACAATTCAAATAATGTTCGTTCAAATATTTGTGCCACGGTGTGCCACAACGTGCCACGTTTTGTGCTTGAAAAATTACTGGTAAAATGTTTGGCAGCACTGTTCTAGTATAAACAATAAACTTCTGTCAAACGAAACAAAATAGACGAAGATCAAATTTTCACCAGTATCCGGAATGAAAGCGGTGAAAATATTATTTCTTTCGAAAAACGCTTGAAAATTGTGTCTTGGATATTAGTTTACCTTGTCATGAACTGTAGTGTCGCAGAAGATTAAGTAAGCGCCTCGTCGCACCGTCTGAACGGACCCATTTTTTTACAAAACATCCCGGCTGCTGATGCTGATTGCATTCGGCAACGGCTGGCATAATCCTCACACTTTGTTTTGTATTGTAACTCCACTTCCATCTCGACTTCCATCTCTTGTGAAACTCGGCAAATGGGCTAACTTCATTTATTTTTAAATATGGTACATAGAAGTAAAACTTGACAAGAGATTCCAGAGAAAGGAGAAGATAAATAAGATGCAAATTGCTTTCTACTTGAGCATACGGTGGCTAGTGATTTTTGTTGTCTTTGCACTTGAACCAGTCAACAACAAACCCCCAACACGATCTTTCCTTCATGGTAGGCAAAGACTTTCTCGTTACCCCATCGAATCCTCACACCCATGCAAACTCAAACCACCAACAAGTAGATCCTTATTCATAGTTTCTGTGTGGGTGTAGCCCTTCTGGATATCTGGTTTTAATTTACATATAGTTAGTCTAAATAAATTGACACTTGCATCCCTGTTTGCCTAAAAACAAACGATTCGCAATAAAATAACAAAGCTGTCCAGTCCATCTCCAAGAAACAAAAATATTTTATCAACGGTACTTACTTTGCATGTTTGGGAAAACCGGGAAAAGAATGACATCAGTTGGCAAGGTTGCCGATTTCTGACATTCTGCAAATGTCAATGTCTAAAGTGTGCCAAAGTGTGCCACAATTTGTGAATTGATTGTTCCTTGTTAGCGAACAGTGTTCCAATGCATGGTAAAAAAGTGTGCTTGGCACATTGTGCTCAGCGTCCCACCCCTTGTTTCGTACTATGTTTAGGTGTACAACAAGTCCTAATACAATTTCATTATTTCGCTTCAGTGCTTGGTTCGCTAAGTCCTTTCTAACACCGAATTACTTCAACTTATCCTAAAAACTCAAAATAATTTCGAATTCTGTCCCTTTTTCTTAGTTGTGGATCTTTACGCTTTGGAAGAAGTCTTATTTCGGCCGGAGATACGGGTTTGACATCAGAATTTGAAGATTCATATGCGTACTCTTGCCCCACCGGTTCCTGCGTACTTTTACCCCACAGTCCCAAAAATTATTCAAGTAATGGTTTTGACTTCTTGGAAAACCAACTGGATTGGTGTTCTGCATCATAAAGTACTCTTTACAATAGGTTATCGAAATGGTATAATGTTCACCTGATTGAACGTATATATGGTAATGAAATACTAGTTGCGGAAACCCAATTATTTTTAGCAAAATGACCAAAAAATTATATAACTCCATATCTCCCTTGTTGTTTATTCAAATCGTTTACAATTACACATGATAATAGTTGGCCAGAATACCTGTCAAACTGATGCAGTGCTGCTAGTTTATCTTTTTTTATTTCTTCAAAAAATCGAAAACGTACTCTTACCCCACGCGCACTCTTGCCCCACTCTACTCTATATATGTACCTGTTATAGAAGTAAAGAAAACTGCAGCTGCTGGCAGAATTATCAGTCAGTACTAGAGGTGGGCATCCCGCTCGTGAACGCTTTAAACTGAAAAATATATATAGCTCTTTTAGTGGAACCGTCTTAGACGGTTGCTTTAAACTGCTTACTGCTGGTAGTTTATTGTGCTTCCAGTTGAAAACCGAAGTGAGCTCTCGCGACGATTGAGTTTTTCCTTATTTCCTGATGTCGCAACTGCATCGCGACTAGTGCGCATCTATGCCACCGCCGTGCGCCATGATGCGCACTAGTCGCGACGTAGTTGCGACAAAAGGAAACAGGAGAAAACTCGATTGTCGCGAGAGCTCACTTCGGTTTTCAACTGGAAGTACAATAATCATTGCGCCACACTAACGAACGAATGAATGAGCGTGGAGCGGGAGCGCAAAAAGAGCTACTTACTATAGATATACTCAATCCAGTTGAAACCCGATATTGGGTGCTAGCGAAGTTGGATTTTTCTCACAATCCGTACGTTAAACCTAACTTCGGAAGTGGTGCGCTGAATAGCGCTTCGCGATATGAAAACAGCGCACTACTTCCGATGTTAGGTTTAACGTACGGATTGTGAGAAAAATCCAACTTCGCTATCCCCCAATTCCGGTTTTCAACTGGATTGAGAATAGTAGAATCTATAGATGAGCGCTCGGATGAGCGAAAGCATGGCTGAGTCGATTTTTTTGCCCGTGCGCACACGCAAATGACGTCACAGCCCTTAACGTTTCCATTGAAATCGTGACGTCATGCTCGTTTGGAGACACGTTTGACAGTTCGTTTGGAGACAGAGGATTTATCTTCGCTCATCTATATATTCCACTATCTATACTACTTACCCAGCGCAGTCTGACTGAGTCGCGGAAAGGGTTTTTTGAACGAACAAACGAACCAAAAAAAGAGCGTGGAGCGGGAGCGCGCTTTTTACACAGTACAGATCTGGCTGTGCTGAATGGTTCTTTGAATGAACGAACGAACCAACAGAAATGGGTTCACACGAAAAAAGAGAGTGGAGTGCGAGCATGCAGTCGATGTGTTCCAGAATATCGGCGTGGCCCAATGTAAATAAATACCAAGGTATGGAAATCCATATATTGTGTGCGTGCCTTTTGTGTATGGCGAAAAAGCTTTCACTACTACATTCGAACGAGCTCCCATAAGAAGCCGTGCAAATATGTACGTCACCATTTGCTGTTTACATTTTTTATCATCCACTAATACATTTGCATTTGATCTTCTTCCTCACCTTCTATTTATTCTCATTGGGCGTGGCCCACGGCGCGTTGGGTGCTTAGCGGTAGCTTGAGCGTGTAATGTGAGTGTATGCGCGTTTCTGCTTCGTATCGGCAAACAGTTCGAGACCGGCAACGATGGAAACGGAACCAAATGAACGGGCTGCAAAGTCGAATGGGAAACAGCGAAATGTGCTCAATTCTAAGTCGTCGATTGTAGCAAGCGTGTGCTGTGCGAGTATATGGCC
Source organism: Armigeres subalbatus (assembly GCF_024139115.2). Taxonomy (NCBI): domain Eukaryota; kingdom Metazoa; phylum Arthropoda; class Insecta; order Diptera; family Culicidae; genus Armigeres; species Armigeres subalbatus. The sequence goes on from NC_085140.1 coordinate 103,744,601, forward strand.
CGATGCCCACGTAGTGTATTTTCAACGCTGCGTGCACACGGCGTTAAAAGGACACATGTGTGCATCGAGAAAAAGCGGTAACGCAGCGTCGCCGCACCGATACACACCTGCGTTTTTTCAACGCCACGTGCACGCAACGTTGAAAAAACGCTACGTGGGCATCGGCCCTATAAGACTAATGCTATGTTTAGGCAAGGCAGTGAAGTGAAGACCAAGTCGCTTGAATTGAACGTCTAAACGCCTTCATTCAACTCACTTGAACGAAAAGAA